>NW_026089623.1:8457614-8602625 GCF_024586455.1 Bactrocera neohumeralis
CCACAATACAAGCAGAGATCAGGACTGAAACCAGAGAACCTGTTTGGGTACGACAATATCCCTATCCATATGCAGATCAGGAGTTTGTCGAGAAGGAAATACAAAAACTTTTAAAGAATGAAATAATTAGAGAAAGTAAAAGCCCATATAATTCACCAATATGGACAGTGTCAAAAAAGGGTATAGATGAGGAAGGAAAACCAAATAAAAGAATGGTTATACATAGACTTTCAAAACTTAAACAAGCAGACAATACCAGATAGATATCCCATACCGGATATAACAATGACATTGCAGAATTTAGGTAAGGCAAGATACTTTACAACATTAGATCTAGAGTCCGGATTTCACCAAATAATGATTAAACCAGGAGACAGGGAGAAGACTGCATTTTCAGTCAATGGGGCAAAAGAGAGTTCCTTCGCCTACCATTCGGCCTAAAGAACGCTCCAGCTACATTTCAGAGATGTGGACGATATTCTGAGACCATTTATTGGAAAATATGCATATGTATATATCGACGATGTTCTAATTTACTCTGCTGACCCAGAGCAACATATTAAAGACATCACAAATATTATGCATACGCTAAATGCAGCCAATATGAAAATCTCGGAGGAAAAATTAAATTTTTTCCAAACTAAAACGCAATTTTTGGGCCATATTATAAATAATGGTAGAATAACAGTAGACCCAGGGAAAATAGACGCTATAGATAGGTTTAAAACACCGGAAACACTAAAAGGATTAAGGTCATTTTTAGGATTAGCCTCCTACTACAGGAAATTCGTGAAGAACTTCGCACATATATGCAAGCCATTAACGATTTACTTAAAGGGAGAAAACGGTAGTATATCGAAAAATAAAAGCACAAAGTGAAAATTAACTTAGACAAAGAAGCACTAGGAGCAATTGAAGAAATAAAAAATAAATTAAAGGAAAAAATAGAACTTTATCAACCTGACTTTGAGAAAGGATTTGATTTAACTACAGATGCCAGTAACTATGCAATAGGAGCAGTACTGAGCCAGGGAAAAAAACCCAATATCTTTTATATCTAGAACATTAACGACAACTGAGCAAAATTACTCCACTAACGAAAAGGAGATGTTAGCCATAATTTGGGCATTATAAAAATTAAGGAACTATTTATACGGTATAGCAGACTTAACCATCTATACAGGTCACCAATCCCTAATATTTTCAATATCGGAAAAAAATCCGAATAAGAGAGATGGAAAAATATAATAGAGGAATACGGCGCGAAACTAAAGTATAAACCAGGACACGAAAACGTGGTAGCTGACGCATTATCACGCAGGTAAATGAAAAAACCGCGACAACCATATTTCCGCGACACAAGCGCTTTGAAATAAAATATAATACCGAAGAATATATGATACAAACGTTAAAACAAATAATGAAACCAAAAATAGTGACAGCGTTTCACACAAACCTAGACACGTGGCATAACATAAAAGAAAAAATAGCTAACATATTTTCCACCTACTTCAAAGTATTCACACAAACTAAACTGCATGACATCACTGAACAAATAGATAGAGAGAACATTTTAGACTTTACGCACAAAAGAGCACATAGAAACGCGTTTAATAACTATAAAGAGATATTAGAAACATGCTATTGGCCAACACTCAAGAAAGATACAGAAAACGTAGTAAAGAATTGCACTAACTGTACAGAGAATAAATACGAAAGACATCCAGTAAAACAATTGTTAGGTAAAACACCAACACCGCAGGCACCAGGTACATCTATACAAGCAGATATATTTTACATAAACGGCAGAAATTTCTTGTCATGTATTGATAGACATACGAAATATGCATATTTTCGTAAACTTGATACAAAAAGACATTTTCACGAAATATTCGAAGAAGTATTATGCCAAGTATTTCCGAACTGTACCGAAGTGATGACAGACAACGAAAACATATTCATCAGTATTGGTACGACAACTATCCCTTAAGCCACTGCTTTCACATATCTAAAGCAACAGCTCATAAAACATTTTTTGTCATCGTGGGTATTATTTGTTTAACGTTAAGAAAAGAAATAATGTGGCCTTCCACTGTATGCCAATATGAGATAAAGGAAAGAATTCAGAACAGTATAGAAATAAACTGTTTCCGTTCGCAATTGGGTGTATAGATGGTACTCATTTTAAAAACCAAACCCCAAAGGAGAATGCCATTAGTTATTACAATCGAAATGGCACCTATTCCATAATAATGCGGGTGAGCTTAATTTTGCAATTAGGTAGTCGAAAAAGTCTTTTCGTATTTTGTCAATAGATGTCGTTGCAGTCGTATATATACAGTGCTACCTGTGGAAAGATGTATGAGTTTCTTTTTTATAAATTCATGAACTTACTTTATATAAGGAGTCGCACAACATTCGAAAATGGGTAAAAAAGACGTCATCCGGGTAACTTTCTATGGTTTTGAAGTAGTTCGCTACTTTTAGAATCAACCGTTTAGCTTTAAAGTTTTTCGCCAACTATAACTTTATCATTTTTGAACGGTTCATCCTCTTTTTGTGTCTTCATAAGAAAAAGCGTTCCATTTTATTTTCCAATTCATCATCAAGTACTGATTAAAAATATTTAGCTAATTTTTTTTCAGAAATGCAAATATTTCGATACACAGTTTCGAATAAGCATCATACAACAGCATCAGCTGGCATAACATCAGCTGTGCAAACTGCGCAAAGTTCCCAGAAATTTCTGCATTACCCAAAAAGCCCATATATTGGGCATAGAAAGAGAAGAAGAGGATGCGGCTCGAATAATTGACAATACTATTACAGCTTCCTTCTAAATAATTTCATTTATTCTTTCAAATGTATTATTTATTATGTCTTATTTTTAAATTTTATTAAAATAATATCATTGAAAAACAATATCACTTCATTGCTTCCAAATTGTGCCTTTCCTTTTCCAACTTCTGGATACTCCATTAGTTCCACCAATTTTTCGAACTTTATTTTTTCTAAAACTTTATAAAAAAAAAATTAATAAAAATGAATTTAACATTAATTAAAATAGTTAATTTACCCATTCTCCATTTTTTAAATATTTTTTTGCATTTTACTGAACGAATGTTCAACTACTATTACTATTGAGCAGTTGAAGTTTATTTTTTTAAACTTCGACTAAAATGCAGTTGGGTTGAAAACCCCCAGGCATTACTAAGAATGTTTTCTCAAACGCATGGTTGACAGTCTCAAAATTTTGTAGTAATTAAAAAGTTAAGCTAAGTATCCAGCTCTCAAGGAAAGTAAAAACTTCAAATAAAAAGAAGAAATGGTCAAGAAAATTTCCTGCGGTAAATTTTATTTTGCCTTTTCATTGGCGGTGTTTTTTACGTGGCGGGTCCCGAACCCAGCGCACAACCCTATGTGGGGGATGTTTCGCCTTCACACTTTAGCTCACCTTTGAACGGATGTTCTGAGGCTACCCAGAGGATACTTGGTCAAAGACCGGAAGTTGTGAGCTGCTTGAGCCAAGTGTAAAAGAATCGTTTCTGGCCACTCCCAAGTGAATGGCGATCAGAGAACTTTCCTCACTTGCGTGAACTTCTACACATGACTCCATCCTCCAAATCCAACGCAGGATTGCTTTTGCCAACAGGTGCTACTTCGGACTGAGTTGGCAATTGAAAACTAAAGTCTTCTCTCGACGAACAAAAGCCAAACTCTATAAGTCGCTCATAATTCCCGTCCTGCTATATGGTGCAGAGGCTTGGACGATGACAGCAACCGATGAATCGACGTTACGAGTTTTCGAGAGAAAGGTTCTGCGAAAGATTTATGGTCCTTTGCGCGTTGGCCACGGCGAATATCGCATTCGATGGAACGATGAGCTGTACGAGATATACGACATTGACATAGTTCAGCGAATTAAAAGACAGCGGCTACGCTGGCTAGGTCACGTTGTCCGGATGGACGAAAACACTCCAGCTCAGAAAGTATTCGACGCAGTACCCGCCGGGGGAAACAGAGGAAGAGGAAGACCTTCACTCCGTTGGAAGAACCAAGTGGAGAAGGACCTGGCTTCGCTTGGAATATCCAATTGGCGCCACGTAGCGAAAAAAAGAAGCGACTGGCGCGCTGTTGTTAACTCGGCTATAATCGCGTAACCGGTGTCTACGCCAATTAAGAAGAAGAAGAATTTTATTTTGCCAGCATGCACCTCTGAAGAAATCTGGTACTAATTTCTAATACATTTTTTCAATAAAGTGCGAATATGACAATGCTGTTTTGCGAAGAAACATGAAATCAGCAATTGTTTCTTGAAGGAAAGTAATCATTATATGCATTCTACAATTACATTAATTGTTTCTTGAAGGAAATTCAAAGTAATCATTAAATGCATTCTACAATTAGTTAAATCATTATTATGAAATATAGTTCATTTTGAAATTTATATAAAACTTCCCAATCTTCATTCATATTCCTTAAATCGCACTGAAAATATTTATATACTTACACATATAAGTTTGTTTTCTTTATTTTCTCTTGCTCTTCTAATGTGGATCATTCCCAATGCGTAACCAGCTGTCAAAATTACTTGACTACAGTTCAAGAAATAAGGATTTTTTTTCTTGAGCAAGTACTTAAGCGCTGCATACGGACCTTCAACTTGAAATATTGCTAAACCAACTCAAAATTACAGCCCAATAACCGGTCTAATTAGATTAAAAAATATTTGTATATAAATATTACGTGTCTCGTTGTTTGTCCGCGATGGACTCCTAAACTACTGAACCGATTTTAGCAAAATTTAGCACACTGTGTCCAGTTTGAAGCAACTTAGAATATAGGATAGTCAAAGCAAGTCATAAATAAGAAATGCAGTGAAAGCTGTATTAAATGAACGCTCTATTAAGGGAACATATCCCTTAACATATTGGTAGGTCCCATAATTTCTTGATATTTATTAAGTATAATCTATTAAGCGGACAACTGTAATAACTGGACAGAAAAGCTGATTCGTCAGTGTCTGTTTATCAGAGATTTTACTGTATATATTTCTAAACATACGCATGTATTCACAATACACCAAAAAATATAATAGAGTTGAACTTCCATAACTCAAACTTCTATAACTCGAAGTTCTCCCTAACTCAAACTCTTGAATTAGCAATAGACGTCAAATTGCTAATATCTCATATCTCGAAGTTTTTTTTTTTTGGATTATGGTGATGCGAGTTAGGAAAGTTCAACCGTAATTATAATTTTCAGTAAAATGCCAAATCTTTCTCAATATCTGTTTAGCAGCCATTTGTCAGTTAAGTTCTGCTAAACTTAACAAGATTCCTTCTTTCGGTAAAAAAAAAAACTTGTTTAACTAGATCTGACAGATGCTGTTAACCTAATTTATAAATATTAAAAAATATTTATAATGTTATATTTTCCATTGACATTCATTAGTATTAACATATCAAAATTAAATCTCAAGAACAATTCCCTGGATTCTTATATGTACCAACAAAAACGTGTTCACCTTTATTCGTAAATGAAATTTTCCCTGTACTGAATAGTTTATTATATGAATAATAGTATAAAATGTAAACCACAGCAACGCGTGGCCGGATCCACTAGTATATGTATATAATTGAAAATGAAAAAAAAAAAACGCTTTTAAGCTAAACCAGACGCATAGTCGGCTTTATAAATTTATAAAGTTTTTTCAATGCTACTAAATTAAAACAAAACCACGCGTGACAAATTGCCGAAGTTCACAATAGCATAATGGAAATATGTGGTACGTCGAATAATTTTGGAATAATATTCCTTGAGCATTAAAAGGTGTATGGGCTGTATTCGTTTAATATAGCAAAAACATACATAACAATATAAAAATGTATGGTGAGAAATTTCAGATAAATGGAGGTGGAATTTTTTATCTGCGTTTTAAATTACTATGTATATATAATCACTCGGAAAACTATGGACCAATTGGGATCGAAAGTACTCACATTTTCCACCCTTATATTATTGATTACATGAAGTCACATAATTGCATTTAGTTGCATAGTAACTACCTAAATAATATTAATATTGTTAACACATGATTCAGCTTAAAGTTGCATCCACAAAATCTTATTTAGTCGAAAGCGCAATAAGAAATTCTTACATATCATGGAATAGTTTATTCTAATAATTAAATAATCTTACTTTATCTAACCTAGTTCCATTCTATTGAGAAATTCCTTGTCCGTCACGTAATTTTTTAATCTCTTTTGTTGCCCAGTTACATAATGATTTCGTACGTGCTGCCTTCGATCTTTTGCCGTCGGCTAAGAACTGAGTTATCGTGACATCTTCTAACATTGGATATAACCTTGGGCCAAACGCGGTGCATAAATCTCCAATAAATCCTGCTGCACTAGCTATCATAGAGTCTGAGTTATCTCCATCTATAGCTATGCGTTTTATAAATGCAATTATATTTACTAAATGAGACTCTAAATGGAATACATCAGGGTGTGGCTGCGGTTCTACTCCTTTTAATCCTTGAATTATTCCTGTATAAGCTTCCAGTACACTCTCTCGTAATTCATTTAAATATTCGAGCATGTCATAACTGCTTGAATCAACCTAAAAATTAAAATAAAAAATATGAGATATAGTCGTTATTATACAAATTTAAACTATATTCACCTGAAGTTGCGAAGCTGCATTGAGCATATCTAACACAACATTTAAATATTTCACAAATTCGCTACCAATGCTTAAAGCCATATCCCCAAACGCTGATAAAATTTGTGGCTTAACACTGCGGTGAAGTGTTGGCTCCGATAAGTTTGCAAGAAGCAAAGTCATTATTTCATCACAGTATGGAATTATAAGTTGCTTTAGAGCCCGACATATATCTCCAGTTAAACCAACGGCAGCACAACACACTTGATATTCTTGATAAGCTTTCAGTCCCATAAATAAAAATGGTTTAAACGCGTCCATATACTTAACAAACTTGTAACCAAGTAATTCCACTAGAGTTGAAACAGCTAGGAATGCGTCTTCCTGAACACCTCCTGTTTTCCCAGAACTTGAGTTGAACATTGTTAAAAGTGCAGTCATTATAGCATCGGATATTTGTGGAGCATCTTCTTCACGAACTTTACGAAGAACACTTTGTAAGGTAGCACAAAGTAAAGATTGTAAGTCATTAAACTGGTGGCGGTCATTGTGACTTGCAATGTGGGATTCCATTTGTAATACTTGATTCAATCGTTCTAAAATAACAATAGTAGTTCTCTGAACAACTAAGTAGCAATCGAGAGGAGAATTCTTAATCATATCCATTAGTGCTTCATAAGCAGCAGCTCTCAGATTCGCCTGCGTTCCGTCTTGCCTATCTGTTGTCTCAAGCAACTGAGTAATAATATACTCGAAATATGGAGATAGACAATAGGTTTCTGGAGTTTCACCTTCATTAATTTCAGCTGCGTCATAAGCAGCATCTGATAAACCTATAAATGCCCAACAGACGTTAGCAGCAACACGTGGTTCGGCTTTCAGGCCTTTAATAAAACATTCGAGAAGGGTATTCAAATAAGTTTTGTTAATTGCTGCCTCTGGAACAATCTGTAAAGTAAAAAGTATGCGTTTAGAAATAATTCTGCAAAATATCAGCAGTTAAGTATTATAAAGAATCTATGGTAATAAGTGTATATCAGAAAATCTCCAAAAGTCTGTCCAAAAGAAGGTACTGCTGAAGCTAGTATTTTTAACGTATAAAATTTGTATTTATTTTTTTGGAAGATCCGACTTCACCTCTTATATCATCCGTCTTATAAGGTTGACGTAGATAGTGACCATACTTTAACTTACTAAAATACTGTAATTAATAATCATGTTTTCAATAAGCTCAATTTTGTTTTGGAAGAAACCAAAAGAGCAGAGCACAGCACTTCATTTTTGGCTATTGCTACATCTACTTTTACATTGTTCTGCTATGGATCCCGTCAAAATGAGAGCGGCAATTATGGCATAGCAATAATTCTAGAAATTTTGCTGTTATGGAGTAGTAAATGAAAACCCTGACCACAATACATAATAAGAAAAATTCTTAAATTTTTTGAAATTGAACTAATAAATACGCGAAACTACAACAAAAATTTGTTATGTCTGCAGTTGAAAACTAATTAAAGAATAAATGAATTTAAAAACCTACGTCACATATACGTCCAAATGTCCATGCAGTTGTGTCTCGAACTATTACACACTCATCGTACATTAAATGTATAAGTGTGGGCATTGCTTGTTCTATTAAAGGTTTAAGTGTATTAGTTTCCAAGCCACTCAAGATGGATCCAAATGTCATAACAGCTGCATCACGGAAACGCCAATTAGGTGACTCTATGTTGTCTTTGATGAAGGGAAAAACATACGGAACAATTTCATCTTCACAACAAGTTGCTAAGAGCATCAGGCAAACAGACGCAGCCTTAGCTGGACTCCAGTTATCCTCGTCGTCACATTCATCTTGTTTGGTTAATTTTTCGACTAAGACTGGTGTTAAATATTGCAGAGCACCTCTTGCGTAATGTTTTGATACTCGAATAGGAGCACGACCTGCATCATTCGCCTCTTGAGTTTCTATTGCTAAGTCGATTTCTTCATCGCAGACATTAGACCAAAATTCAATACCTTGTAGAGCAACTTGATCGTTTTCAGATTTCATTGCTTCTAAAGTTATGGGAAACAAAGCTTGAGCCATATAAGGCTCCATATATTGATAGTATAGAGTTAGAATTTTAACTAAACATTGTAGAGCGGCAACGCAAACCTGGGTGTCTTGAGATTGTGTTGCTTCGCATACTACTTCCATAATAAAATTTCTTTCTAGATCTTTTTCAAAATTTGCTTTGGTAAATTCTAACGAATTATGTAGAGCGGTTGTTGCAGCGAGTCGAACATGATTACTAGGCTCCTGTTTTCTCATACCATGAATAATAGCAGTTAAAATTTGATTGGACTGATGTTCTAAAACGCCATAACGTATATCTTGACATATATATCCAATAGCTTCAAGAGCAGCTTCCCGATTTATTTCACTGGAATTATCTGCAACCACTTTGTTGACTAACGTTTGAATTAGAACTGGCCAACCTTTTGACGGTAATTCTGTTACTGCAACATAAGCAACACATTGCGCAGCGCTAGAAGGCCGCGTATTTTCCGTTCCTAAAGCCGCGAGAATCTAGAAAAACAAATAATATGATTTATGTATTTATAAATATTAATATGTATAAACAATATACATTTTTCTTTATGTACTCGCGTGTATCTTCAGGAAACTGATGCCATCGTTGCTGGTATTGTTGATTAACAGTTTCATCTTTACTTGTTAAATGATTTTTAAGTTGTAATCCTGCAGCCATACGTGCTACTGGGCTGTTGCTAATACTGACTAATATGTCAGACAATGCTTTTAAGAATTCGGGTAAATTTTCTTCGGCCGCCTGTTCCAAGAAATTTTTGGCTGATAGAAGCTCATTTTTGTCTTAGATTGAAAATGGTAAAAATAAAATTATTTCATTAATAGTACGTAATGACATATTGTCAAAATATGAAAATTTATATTCATAATATGGATATTAATATGATCCATCATATTCAATTCAATTAGTCTATTAGTCATTTAAGGTGTTACATTACGCCTTTTAAGAAGTATAGTAACAATTCAAGTAACGAGTTATTATAGTAATTGTTTTATACTGTTCATTTTAGATTACTTTGATAATTTCTTGTAAACCAACTAATTAAAAAGTTTAATCAAACATTGTACAAATTTCTCTTATAAATGTGGGATGATATATACAGATATGGAACCTATTTTCTTTTCTTAATATCAATGACTTCAAACTCAACTTAATATATTATGATTGTACATCTTCTTGAAAAATAAAAGACAACATATACATTAGAGTGATTACAAAAAAAAAAGTTTTTTTGTTTTGTTTGGTACTCGGAAAAATAGGAGTTTTGAATTGTAACGGGAAGGTCCTCCTACATACAATTTTCTATTTTTTCTTATTATCAGATAGAAAAATTTATATCTCGCTTCCAACTACTTAAAAAAATATCTTGTTCCTTATATTTTGTAGGAAATTGAATGCTCTACAAAAAAGGTCTAATATGATTTTTTCGTAAACCCAAACGTTTAAAAGATATTAACAGTTTAAGTTTGATTATTTTTGGGAAAATTTTTTTTTTTTAATTTTTTATTTCTTATGAATTTTATAACTCAATGAAAAAAAATTATTATGAATAGGTTTTTGGAGAGGTTTTTGGAGAGGCTTTCTTAGAGGTGTCTAGAAACCTATTTTTCCGAGTACCAAACGAAAAAACAAAAATTTTTTTTTGATCCACCTTAATATGCATTGATGTTTGACGATGAATATCTCGTAAACGCTTAACTCAATCGAAAAATCATAGGAGACCATTTTTATAGAGCAGTAAATTTCCTACAAAACTGTGAGTTTCATCACTCATAATAATTTTTTTTCATTGAGTTATAAAATTCATGAGAAATAAAAAATTTTCCAAAAAATAATCAAACTTAAACTCTTAATATCTTTTAAACGTTGTACATACATATATAGTACTATAAACCTTTCTATATTTATTCCTTCCTGAGTTGTACTTTTGAACTATACCGTTGTACAGGAGTATGGTATGATGTGATTAAATGCAACGTTCCCAAGTTGTTTGGTTGTTATACCTTTAGTAGTAAGAATTGATATTTGTGAGCGCAACAGACAAAATTATGAAAATGTGAGTAACTTTTTTTTAATTTTATATGGTTTTTATAATTTTGAGCAATAAAGAACAAAAAGAAGAAATCAGTGAATGGAATACCGCATTTAAAATAATAAAAATAAATTTACATATATGAACAAAATTTTTGTATTTCAGTTTAAATTAAAAAAATATTTACAAGGTTAAAGACATATACATTTTCAAATTAAATTTATTAAAGAATACTTTATTTGGTTTCTTATCGTTTGGCGGATTGCGGTGAGGCGGTTCGCTACCCCGGTGGCTATTTCTTTTGTGTGATCAGAATCGCAATTTTGAAATCATAACTTATTTATATTTTATGCAGATGTTATGTAATGCCGCACAAACGTTAGCAAATCTTCCATTTTTGTGGGATGATACCTTCCTCTCTTGCCATATCTTAAAATTCACCACCGGCTTTTTAAGATTCCAATCTACAATGAAAATTTTGTTAATGAGGTTTCATAACTTGTTTTTTTTATACCTAATGCTCCTCCAAATTGAATACGGCGCTTTAAGTGTTTGTTTGACACTTGCGGTTTTTCTTGTTATGCAAGTGAATAAAAGTCTTAAACTTTTTATTAATATTAATTTAATTTATTAATCACATATACTGGTGTCGCTAAGTACTTCTCGTAGTACGACCTTCGTGATCCAATTACAACGCTATTCTAATTAGAAAAACCTCCAACAAGAATAGTCATACCGCTTACTCAGTCTCCTGTGTTATTCGCAACTGTAGTTACTTATTCAATTCCAATAAGAATCAGGTGATCGTTCCTTACTCTTCCAGGTAACTCACAAGTTACGTTATCCGACTCTGCTCAACATACCAGTCAAAGAACTCTCTCACTTGTTAACCGCAAATGTTAAACTTCATTATTAGCTTAAGAATAAAGTTACTTGTTGGCTCTACGTTGTCCTACAGACAGATCGCTCTCCCAGCTATCAACTTACTCTTGCTTTGCAAGTGATGGCGATGCTGTTAGGTGTTAGTGAAGAACAGAAATGATTACGAGGGTGCCCGCTGGACTATTGTGGCTTAACTCCTCCCCTTCTTAAAGAGGGACGTCCTCGGTCCTGGATATCTTGTGTGTTGATTTACGTTTACAAGTAATGTATTTATGCGACATAGTTTAATTGTGTTGCAAAAATTTAATTCCACAATCTGATAGGACATATTGCCTCCAATGCGTATGAGGGAGTAGCAGCTCAATGTGGCCAATAAAACTGGATGCAAAGCTAACAAAGTTTCCTACGTCACGCCGCGAGATCTCTTAATGATATACCCGTATGCATTGAGTACATTGCTTTAAATCATAAGTGAGTGGAGTAATCGGTAGAGGTTTCATACAATTTTCCTTACTTACTAGATTACATATACCTTACACTATTTGTTGAATAACAGAATTGTTGAGTACCAAATATGTATTAAACTCTTTTCAATGAAATACTAAATGATTTTAAAATGAAAACAAAAATGTGAAATGCTCAGCTTTGTGCCGTTGATTTTAATTTTACTTTGTGGCTTTAGGCCGGATAAAGCACACTTATCTTAATAATTTAACAATAAAGACAAATTTTGTGTTTCTGATTGAGGTAAGATTTATACCTATTTCAAATTATCTTTGTGAACCACCCTCCCTTTAATAAGAACTGTAGTTCCCAAGTCTCTTTCTATTATCTGTTCAGCGTAAAGGGGGGTTAATTTATTACCAAGTCTGGTGTTTCTTTTTACCAGTACCTTTTCGCCTGGGTGAAATTTACGTTCTATTCTTTTTTTGTTATGAGTATTTAGCTCTAGTTGCTGTACATGCTTTAATCGTGCCGGTATTTCCGTGCTTATATTTGTATTTTCATTCATGGGTCGAAATATATCAATTGGCCTTTGGTTGGTTACCGAATGAATTGTTTTATTGTATTCAATAAAATGCCCCTTTCCAATTTAATGCATCTAGCAATCTCTATCAAAGTGCTGTGGAACCGTTCCACCTGCCCGTTAGATGCACTGTGGAGAGGTGGAGCATTAACAACTTCAATACCAAAACTGTTGGCAAGGAGATATGTGACAGTATTGGAATTAAATGACTTCTCATTATCACAATAAATGGTCTTAGCATTAGGGAATATGTTCAAAAGTTGCATGAGCTGGGGCTTAATATCCACAATAGTTCTAGATTGCATAGTTTGCACAACTGCAAATTTGGAAAATTTGTACAAACATGTTAAAAAAAATTTTGAATCTGTTGAGAATATAAGTATCAATGTGCAATATTTCTCCTAAATATGAGGGGATTGGTGTTTCAGCTATTTTATGCCGTTGATGATGTCTATTATATTTTGATTTTGAACAGATTTTGCAGTTTCCTACCGCTTCTTTTGCTTTCTTTTCCAGTTTTGGAAAAAAGTAATCGTTTAAAATTTGTTTTACATTTTCTTGTACTGCGCGGTGAGCGCGATTATGTTCTGTTATTATTATTTCCATCTGATCATTTGGATCAAAGATATCGGTCACAAATTTCTTAGCATATTTAAACTTGGTATTTGGAAATAATTGTACAAGATCATGTTGGATATGGGCTAGAATAGGCAAGCTGCAATGAATTGCATTCACTACGTTTGTGTTTACAAGGTCTTGAATAGTTCCTAACAGAGTGTTTTTGTAACGAAAGTGAATAACATGTCTTGTCCTATTTCCAAATACAATAAAAGTTCGTTTAGATGGGTTCTCAGCTTCTTCAATAATAATCTGGTTTTTGAAACAATTTATGGGCTTTTCAACTGCCTGTATGGTATACGTCAAAGACCGTTCACTATGAATTGTTGCACAATCGGAATTCGAATCCTGTTCCACCAAGTTAACCTGCTGTCGCGACAAAGCATCTGCGACATTGTTCTCCTTTCCCGGTTTGTAGTGCAATTTTGCGTTATGCTCATCAATAAATGCCCTCCGACGCTTGAGTTTTGCATTCGGATTTCTATCGGAAACTGCAAATGTTAGTGGTTGGTGGTCTGTGAATATGTTCAAGTGCTTTACACCATAGAGATAGTTTCTGAGATTTTTTAATGCCCATACTATGGCCAGGAGCTCCCTTTCGTTTGTTGCAAAATTAAGCTCATTACCTTTCAAGGTCCTAGATATCATGGTGATTGGCCTGCCATTCCGAGACAAAACAGCACCCAGGCCATGGTTAGAGGCATCGGTTGTCAAATCAAAAGGTTTTTTGAAATCAGGATAGGCGAGCATTACATCTTCGGATATTAAAATACTTTTCAAAGTATCAAAAGCTTGGTATTGTCTTGAATCTAATGTTACTTTTACTTTCTTCGACTGATTAGCGCTGACTTTTCCATTCTCACCTTTTAGAATGTCGGTCAAAGGTTTGGCTATGCTGGCAAAGTCTTTGATGAAACATCTATAATAGCTTGCCAGTCCCAAAAATGATCTCAGAGAGTATAAATTTTCGGGGGCTGGGAAGTTCAGCATTGTATGTACCTTGTCTGGGCACGTTTTAATACCTCCTCTTGAAACGATAAACCCGAGATACTCGATTTCGTTTTTAAAGAAATGAGACTTTTCTACTGATACCCTCATATTGGCATCATATAGGCTCTTTAAAACCCAGTTTACGTCCTCAATATGTTGCTCTTTTGTTTGCGAAAATACTATTACGTCGTCTACGTAAACATAACAGCTTTTGCCTATTCGTTCCCTTAGTACGTCGTCTATGGCCCTCTGAAATATGCTAGGAGCGTTTTTTAAACCGAATGGCAGTCTGCGAAATTCATATTTGCCATTGCTTACGGAAAACGCTGTTTTCTCCCTGTCTCGCTCTGCGAGTTCGATCTGGTGAAAGCCCGATTTTAAGTCAAGTGTTGAAAAGTATTGCGACTGACCTATGTTAGACAAGATCGACGTTACATTAGGTATTGGATACTTTTCATCGATGGTAACTTCATTTAACTTTCGGAAGTCTACCACCAGGCGTTTTTTCCTGTTCCCTAACTCATCGAAGCCTTTCTTGTCTACCACCCAAATTGGATTATTATAGGGAGATCTAGAGGGTCTAATAATGCCATTATGCAAAAGTTCTTTTATTTCATTTTTCACAAAATCTGCTACGCCTAGTGGATAAGGGTATAACCTGGAGTATATGGGCTCTTCACGTTTTGTACGAATGGTTGCGACTATATTAGTGTTATATGGTAAAGACTCATTTGGATCAGCAAACGCATTTGATCGTTTACGTATCATTTTTAAAAACTCATCTTTCACTGTGAGGGGTACGCTTTCATGTTTAATTTGTATAATATTTATGTTTTCACATTCACTAAATAATAACTTTTCTATCCCAAAGTCGTGGGTAACAATACCTTTTTTCAGGTCCACAATGGCATTAACCTGCGTGAGTAAGTCAAGCCCAATTATCGCATCAAAATTTATTAATGTTGGCAAAATAACAAAATCAGAATTTATTCCAAATAAATGTACCTAACATTTTTCACTTACTTTAGTTTCGCCATGAATTGACTTAACTAAAAATGGTTTGGCTAAAGGTAGGATTCCTTTTAGCTCCTTAAAGGGCCTTATATAACTTTTTGAAGCCCCTGTATCTATTAACATTTTTATAATTCTTTTCTCATCTCCTATTGTTCTGCTAACTCAAAGCAGCAGTGACCTTTCCCTAAAAAATTTATCTCGTCCTCAATATCCTCAACTTCGCTCTTTACCAAGTCATCGTAAGAAAATTTATCGGCCCTATCTTGGGTAATATGGTTAATTCTTTGCATTTTAGGCCCGGTATTCCTTTCAAAATCAGAGCGACGCTTAGGTTGTTGTCCTAGGTTACCAGTATTTTGGGGAAACTGTCTTTGCCTAGACCCTTGAAAATTATTGGCTTTGGTTTGATCTAAAGTATCGTTCGGCGAATTTTTGAGCTCAAAGTTTGATGGACGACGAAAGCGAGACGTTGACGGATCTATTTCCATTGGTTCAGGTCTTTCCTGCGTACCGTTTTGAGTAAAACTACGTTTTTGTTGCCTATTGTAATTATGCTGGAAATGTGGATTCTTATGGGTATTAAAATATTCCAACTGACTATTGTTGTTTTCAAGAGACCTTCTGTCAGAAGGTTGGTTCCTGCTATTATTATCAAAACGCTTTGAAAAAAATGTCGCGAAGGTGTAGCGTTCATGATTCGCTTCTAGCTCCTGGGCAAGGGCCAAAGCAGACGGCAAGTCAGTTGGCCTTGAAGAAAATAAAATGTCACAAAGGGGTTTTCTGAGGCCAGAAATAAAGACGCGTAACGCATCCGTTCTGTATTTTTCATTTATGGAGTTCGCTAAATTGCCGTCGTAGGTCATTATGGTTTTATTAGTAAGAAGTATGAGCTTTCTCTCCACTTCATCATAAAATTGTATAACCGTAAGATTCCCCTGCCTTAAAGTACTAAGCTCCTGCTCAATCAAATAAATAGGTCGCTTATCTGCATAGGTAAAATCTAGCCTAGCTATAATGGCCTTGAAATTTAGCAGTGTTGAAGGAAGCTAGAACATTGTCTGCCTGACCCCTAATTTTGTTCCGAATTATTGCCACTGCTTGGTAGTGTTTTGCGCTTCCTTCATACCTCTCATAGAGTTTGTAGGCCGTGTGCGCAGCCTGCCTCCATGAAACATAATGCTCTTGTTTGCCGTCAAATTCGGGCAACGATTTGGCAAGGTCAAGGGTTTCGTCACATGGGACATTTCCTACAATTCTAACCTCTTCAAATGGTTCTACGTTTACAGATAATGTAGTAGCAAACTTTTTTGTGATTTGTTCTAATTTTGCATCAAAATCTTCTTTTTGTGATTTTAGTGCAGCCGACATCGCTGCAGCAACTATAGCCGTCAACTCATTAGAGTTCATACTTACTTCGCTTTCGCCTTCTAAAACTAGCGTATCAAAAAGGTTAGCTAGTTCAAGGTCGCACATAAACTTAAAATATAACACGCGGTTTCAAAAGGGTTTCCTTTGTATAAGCGAATTCTTAACAGGCTTAATAGAAAAATAACTGGGAAAACAGTTCAAGAAGGAGAAGATTCACCAAAAATTCACAAATATATGTATTGAAATAGGCTAATGATTTTTTGAATTATTTTAGTATTTCGTAAAATAACTGAGCATATCACCTACATATTTAATCTCATTTTTTAGTTAACTATTTTTTTGTTTGTTAATGTTGTATTCAGTTAAATGTGGTTTTTTATATGAGTAGTTAATATGCCCTTTAGATATGAACCAAGGTTACACCGTTCGATCTCAGGTTAAAGTGCTGTACTCCACCGATTTTATTTACAGGAGCACAAAATATGTAGTGATAATTTCCGTTGTTTAAGTTTTGTTCTTCAATATAGTTGGTAGACGTGTTGATTAATTAACCACCATTGCCTGGTGATTCTCCAAAGTCCCTTTTTTCCAATATCAGCAAAGGTCCGAAGCTATTATTTTATTTAAGTTTGCAGCGTTCAGTCTGATTTAACAAGTTCTTGGATGTGTTTTTCCGACGAGAATATTAATTTCAATTATTCTTAACTTCCCGTGCCCCACGTTGGGCGCCAGTGAATAAAAGTCTTAAACTTTTTATTAATATTAATTTAATTTATTAATCACATATACTGGTGTCGCTAAGTACTTCTCGTAGTACGACCTTCGTGATCCAATTGCAACGCTATTCTAATTAGAAAAACCTCCAACAAGAATAGTCATACCGCTTACTCAGTCTCCTGTGTTATTCGCAACTGTAGTTACTTATTCAATTCCAATAAGAATCAGGTGATCGTTCCTTGATCTTCCAGATAACTCACAAGTTACGTTATCCGACTCTGCTCAACATAATAGTCAAAGAACTCTCTCACTTGTTAACCGCAAATGTTAAACTTCATTATTAGCTTAAGAATAAAGTTACTTGTTGGCTCTACGTTGTCATACAGACAGATCGCTCTCCCAGCAATCAACTTACTCTTGCTTTGCAAGTGTTGGCGATGCTGTTAGGTGTTAGTGAAGAACAGAAATGATTACGAGGGTGCCCGCTGGACTATTGTGGCTTAACTTGCATCCTCGTATGTTGTTATTACTTTCAATTCCCAAACCAAAAAGTTTACTCTTCAGCTCTGATTACGTAAGTTATTTAAAACTCATCCCATAACATTAGTTAGCAATAAATAAAAGTTATGAAATAACTTCTTCTTTGTAATCTTGGAATAAAAAAATATAATCATAATAGGGCAATTCAGAATCATCCGAGTTTGCAAAATTATGCAATTGCAAATATTTACCATCAACAATGAACGTCTTTTTTGTGGTTTCTGTGCAACCCTTGCAAATACCATTAATTCACAGCTGATCGGTGAAGAAAAGCATTGTTTGTAAACAAAATTTTCGCACAAATGGGAAAATATTCCGAAAAAAGTTTTCATTAAAAATTAACTAACGATGAAGCTGCTGAAGAAATTATGGACATTGAAGGTAAGGAATATTTTTATGCGGCCCATAGCACAAATTTCACTTTTACTTCTGGAGCTTCCTGCAAGAAATCCAGTATACTCTGGATTTCTTTTCCGCTCCACTTTTTATTCGCCTTTTCGTGTTTTAGGCTTATTTTATTCAAAAAATAAAATAAAATAAAATACGAGTATACAAACAATATAGTACGGGAGGAGCTGGAGCACCGAAAGAGAAAACACAAAGAAAAAAGAGAAACGAAGAAGCCAGCCAATTGGAAGACTAGTAGAAGAGGATAACAGGAATTGACGATAAAACTCTTATATACATTTACACATATATATAATATATAACATATATATTATACCCCCAAAATACCCCTTGCGGGATGATAAAGTGAGTTGTATCGATTCCATTTAATATTATTGTATATTATGCACGTATGTATGTATGACTAAAATTACAGTTTTATGTAATCATACATAAAACCTGTAATAAAAAATCCGTTTGGTTAAAATAACGAAACTAGTACCAAACGGTAAGAATTTACGCTTTCTAGAAAAGATCAAAATGCTAATATAAAATATATACATATATTTCCAAATATACTATATATACATAAAAGTCATAGCCTTGCATGATTAACTTTGTGTATCCAAACCCAACAATTTAGCAGTCAGAAAAACTAATATTCAAGCATTTACTTACGAAAATTTTCCGGCAATACCCCTTCTGCTTAATAAAGCAGCAAGTCAGATTGCATATAACAAAATAAGCAAAGGCAAACATTAAAATTATAACATAAGTAAAAGCAACGCAAAAAACAAATATATATATATATGTATATAAAACAACAAAACATACATACCTACATATGTATATGCATATTTACCTAGTGTAGATATATTACATATGTACATATAAAAAATATAATAACAAAGTGCATACGGGAGCATATGTACCTGCACATTATCCACTTCGCTTTCGCGCTCTCTTCGAAGTGCGATCATACATACTTGTATATGCGAATATTTGTACATACATATTATCATACAGCATAGAATCTGCCAGTAATTTTACACCCTACACCGGCTACCAAATTATTAAAAATATTAATTTTAATTAATTTTCTAAAAAGGAAATCGTAACCCTGCGTAAATAACGGTTAAGTAAAACTCACAAATTACGTTTGTTGGAACAAATACAAAAAATCATTTTCACTAAATATACATAAGTTTGTGAACACAATCAAACAAAAAGCTCGGGTATACAAAAAAGTATTAACTTGAACAATATAATATACATTCAAACATACATACTTATATATTTAAACATAAACATTATTTTAAAGTCCACATTGGCATCTAGTCTGCAATCCCACTTGTTCTTTGTCAAAGGGGAATTGGAAAAAAAAAACATTACAGCATATTCTTTGCCCACATGCATTAGCACAAACAAATCGTGCATACTTAAGTACAAAGCATATTGATCTCTTCGACGAGCTCTCAATTGCACAAAACAAGTACATACAAACCAATTATTAGGGTGTGCCTATATACCTATATAGAAAATACTTAAAAATAATATTGGGGTTTGAAAACAAACAATATAAAATAAAAATAATATTAAAATAAAAACAAATTTAAATAGCAAATAAACAAGTAACGGCATTAATAAAACAAATAATCCGTCTTTTACGAAAAAAAAAAAAAAACGTTTATATACTTAAAAAAGTATTCAGTTCACACTGAGAAACCTTTACTTCATTTTAAAAAATATTTCTACATACAACTAAAATAATTAACAATAACAAAAATCATAGTACACCTGGAGCTACACGCTCAAAACAGGTTGCTAGATTTATTTCAGAAAGTGACAGTTTAACAAGATACTGCACTAGATTTGCCTCTTCACCGATTCACGAAAACTCGGAATCGTTATTAGAAATTAAAAGTCAAAATCTTAAAAATTTTTGGACTCGCCTCCAAGCGGCTTATGACGCCATTGTAGATTCTGACGATTCAGATCTACCACAAAATTTTAAATTATCTGCTACCGCAATATACGAAAACTGCTTGGACCATTACGAAGAAACAAAAGCTATGATCTCCGATCAACTAAAGCTCATTAAAGCAATTGCACCTACTCCACATCCGAGAGTAGAGCTGCCACAAGAAGACAGTCAGAAGGCAAGTTCAGGCATCCAACTCGAGTTGCCCGCATGTGACACAGAAACCTTTTACGGAGGTTATGAAGAATGGCCGTCCTTCCGGGACATGTTCACGGCCGTGTACATAAACCATCCACAAGCGCAAAAATTGTATCACCTCAGATACAAAACGAAAGGTCAAGCAGGCATATTAGTCAAACAGTTCGCATTAAATGACGACAATTTCAATTTGGCTTGGGAAGCTCTAAAAGCGAGATATGAAAACGAAAGAATACTGGTCGATAAGCAAGTAGCGACACTATTAAACTTGCCTAAAATCAAGAAAGAAACAAGTGAAGAATTTGTAACACTACAATCCACTGTTTCTAATTGTTTGTCGATTCTGTCGACACAAAATATTCCCAGACAGCTGGGACCCCATTCTGGTAAACATTTGCACCGCCGCATTACCAGAAAAGTCGTTACTTCTATGCTGACAGCTATCGCTGTCATCACAAAAAAAGTGCCCAACGTGGCAACAAATGAAAGATTTTCTCACCACCCAATATGAAATTGCGGAAAGGTTAGAAGAAAAAATAATCAAAACTAAGAACGACCAAAATGGAAGCTTAAATAGACCCCAAGCTAGAAGCAAAACCAAATCAAATAGAATTTTGAACAAAATACAATCGTTCACATCGGAACAAAGAAAACATATGTCATGCGAACTATGCACAAGAGGGCATAAGCTTAAAAATTGCGAGAAGTTTAAAAACTTAAATATTAACGAAAGGAACAATTTCATCAGGTCAAAAAGACTTTGCACAAATTGTATGTCACATGCGCATACGTATACAAATTGCAAAAGCAAATTTAATTGCTTCCATTGTCACAAAAGACACCATACAATGCTTCACTATAGCACTTATCCCCTATCTCACCAAAAAAGGGCGCATATTAAAAAAACCACGGGTTTAATTGCCAAAGCAAATCCCGAAAAAAACTGTAAAAATTGGCAAGAGACACCATGTTGCTCAAAGACACAAAAAATTCAAACGCTGCACAGCGGAATACAAAGTGGACTAGTTGCAGAACCAGTTTCCACCATACCAACTCAAGTTAAGGACAAATACCTTAATTCAAAATTAAGGAAATTGCAAAAGTTAAGGAAACTTCCAACAACAAACAAAATTATAAAAGATCAGTATTGTGAGCACTTCTCTAAAGCCACAACTACTCGATCAAATAATGACCGGTATGTCGTACGACAACCAATAGAGCCACAATTTTCTAATACCCCACATAAAGGTAGAAAAACCAAAGTCAGACTTCAATCTGACAATAATAAAAATTCAAATATCTGTCACTTTTCGACCCCCCAGGGTGGCCTTCGCCACTTATGATTACTGACGCAAGATTTACGGGACGAACAAATAAAACCGAACTACAGTTTCGCAGATATAAATACAGCGATGGGTAAACTATTCCCCACATACCAAGCCAATACGGTTTCTGAATATCTATATTGCGCACACAAAGCGATACCACGAACACAACCTAATTACTAATTCAATATGGCAAAATAAAAATAATATCGCTTATATCTTCAATTGCTTGATAGCTAAACTTTCAAATTATGAGCAAAAACTCAAAAAGAAAGTTAAGTGATCACCATATTTTCAATGCGATACAGTGACGCACCTACACTTACAAAAAGCAAAGGTCGCTCTTATCGCATCTATCCAAGCGATCCTCATATAGGTGGGTTATGGGAATCAGCTATACAAAGCATCAAATTAATTGCGAAGAACTTTCCATCCACGGCCATTCTCTCGCAAGATCCCTCGAATCGCATAGTCCTAACTGAAGAGCTAAGGAGTACCCATTCTGGCCACATCTGAGCCAGGCGTGGAGTTACCATCCTTCATAAGCCGATAACGCAGAAAAGGCAAATAATAAAAAACTAGTTTAACAAGATGGTAAAGAAATTTGAAACAAATATAAACCTATCAAAGAAACAACCGCAAATATAACAACTATGAAAAGCAGTTACAAACTCATAAATAACATTTACAGGTATTCTGCGCCCTCGGGTACACTACCAGAAGTACTCCGCTATACATGCAATCTCATATATTGCACATACGTGTAATACTAGGCAAAATATTTGCCTAGGGGGCCCAGTATGTTTAAATGAGTTAAGCCTCCCCCACTTTATTTGGGAAAAACTGGCGGACCCTAGCACAACTCAACTCCCCTGAGACGAACACCATACTTAACATCGGAAAACAGCATGCACTAATACAACACACCTGGGGACAACTTGCATTTCACCACAGCAGGATGACAACTATCTAATTAACAAAAGGATTGGATCATCGCTGCTTTTGACACACTCGCTTATACTTTCGAATAGAAACGTTGACCACACGGTTCCTTCGCGCTGATCTTTTTCGCATATTACCATTTGTTTATACATATACATATGTATGTACATATTCGCTAACATACGAATCAGCGTCAACTCGATCGCCAGCGTCGGCAAATAACTCTCGTAATATAATCGCCGTCCCTCCCGTGGATTATATTTACAAACTATATATACCTATATATATTATTAAAATATTCATTCAGTGATGTAAATAAAATTGTTGAAAAAATAAAGTGTTTACAAATAAAAAACGGACATTTTCATTTTAATTTACGTGGTGGTAGCTGCACCCCACTATATTGAGTGTACATTTCAACACGGTTTGCTTCATTTAATCTCTTTGTTTACAATGTTTTTATTTTTGACAGCAGCTGATAATTTGCAAACCAGTGTTGCAAATAATACAATGGTGTTTTAGTGTTGCTTATTTGCAAGGGTGTAGCAGGTGCATCGCTATACATTTTGATAGTGTAAAAGCAAAAATATGCTCGCTAATTTGCAATTACAAAGATGCAAGACCATTTGCACCAGATTCTGAATTGCCCTAATGATTTTTATACTATTGCAACCAGTTACTAAAGTGAATTATAGTTTTGTTCACCTAACGGTTGTACGTATCACCTTCAACTAATCGAGATAGATATAGGATTATATATAAATGAAATGAAAATTTGACAATGGGCGTGACTTCGCCCAATTTTTTCTGAAATTCCATATTTCGGGACCTGATCACCCGATTTCGACAAAATTTAGTATGTGGCATTCTTCTTACATTCTTTTTCCACATTGTGAAAATGGACAACCAGGCCTACTTTCCATATACTAATGTAGTTATGTGTAATTATAAATTCCACTTGATTCGTTCAGTTTCCAGTACACAAATCTAGAAACAATTAATATAACGAGATACAACTTTGAACGAATAATGTATTTAGTGTACGTCACCTTATGACCAAAATTTTTTTAAGTTCAACAATAACTTTTCAGGCCCCTAGATACCGAATATTGAGACCTCGGTACCTATAATTGACTTTTGATCGAAAATGTCGGTCAATGTGTGATATATGTATATAACTGAAATTAAGCGATAATTCTTCCTCTATAATGGTATGTCTTTATGTCAAAAATGGGTTGCATCAGACCAATACTTCCCTTAGCCCCATTATACTTAACATAAAGATTTTCGAACTTCCGACTTTGTACCGCATATAACGGCCAATATGTTAGTTATCCCAATGAAAATAAGAGAGAGCGTTTTATTCATAACAGTGTATTTTTGTGCCTAAAATAGATAAATTTAAGCGAAAACTTGGCCTATCCCCTATATAACTACGGAATTTATTATTAAAATCAAAAATATCAAGTTTTACAAATGTGCCTAATCTTCTTATCTTTTAATATAGGACAAAATTAGCATCTTGTTGCAACTCCGAGAAAGGTAAGCATTCACTGTCTGAATACGAAGACAGTATGTCGGCATTTGCTGCACTATTCGCATTGCTTTGAGCACTGATGTAATCTGCATCACCATCCTATTCTTGTTTTGACTCAGAGTCATAATCACGAAGTTAGATCGCTGAGTGTCACAATCATCGCCTTTTCCAGTCAGTGCTCGTAATAAGTTTTCTTCCTCTAACTGATACATGTTTTAGTTAAATTATTACCGGTAAACAATATATTTCCACGTTAAACACGAAAAAAAATATGTATATAAATAAAAACCGAAAATAGTTAACTTACCTTACAATGGGGTGTGTGATTAACAAGTGCGATCGTTGCTGACGCCGAAATAATTGTTTCGCACGAATCGGAGCAGCAACGTCATATTTGCAGATATTAAGAAAACCAACTTACGCGTCTTGTTCGTTTGAAAATTGTAAGAATTTTTTTTACCGCCAGGGAATATCATACATATGTACCTCAAGTCGTAAAAAAGCCGAATGTTAAAAATTCCATCAAAAAAATTACAATCAATAAAATACAATAAAGACAGCAAACAGAATTTCAGTAAAAGTTTGAATGCTTAGGCGCTTAAACACGTGCTAGATTTTTGTGCACAGTTATAATATAATCTGCAGTTTAGAGTGGATCTCTAGGCGAAATTTCAGAGCTTTAATTTACTATATTTTGCCCTTAATTATGTGGCCCCTAGTGTATACCATATTAAGAAGTAATCCCCCACAAGTTTCAAAATCTTTACCATCGGGTTTTGTGACGTAATAGAAGATTGACGTATTCCATTGGTCTTGGATTTTACATACCTGGCGAAACAGTTTTTTCCAAGACTCTAATCAAATGAAGAGTAACTTGAGGATTCATTTTGAACGGCTGCTTGTATATTTCGTTCTTCTCAATCTAGAAAAAAAAGACAATATATAAATTTTTAACTATTTTGCAAATATTGATTGGTTTATATTATGTTTTCATTATATTTAAATTACTTAGAAACGTTTTTTAAACAAGAAGATTTTGTACGAGAATACAGTACTCTGCTATGAATGACTCGGGCTTTTTATCTGATAATACAGGGTTTGTATGGAAAATAAGAGGCCTGGGTCAATTAAAAAAAATTTATTGAACCAATCCTTTCAATTATTTAAAAATCTTCAAAATAGGCTCCTTCTGCGTCGATGCAGCGCGATTTTCAAGCATTGAAGGCGTCACGGCAGGCATCCTCCTCGTCGTCTCAAAATGCTTGCTTTTCATCGGTCATTTCGGGATCATATTCAAAGATCCATGATCGTCACCTGTTACGTTATTCAAAAATTGGGGGTTACTTTCACACATGTTCAAATTTTCTTGGCACACTTTCACTAGACGCAATTTCTGATCGTCAGTGCGCACCTTTGGGCAATTAAAGGAATACTTAGTCGACGGTCTGAGTTCAGAACTTTGGGCACACGAGTCATATTGTCGGTGTCTTTCGAAGTCGCAGGTCTCCCAGCACGGTCTTCATCAGCGACCTCTTCCCGGCCCTTCAAAAAGGCCTGGTCCCACCGAAACACCACTTCTTGCTCCCCCTAGCCCCGCACATTTAACATCTACATACATTATCAAACTTGTGGTTATATTTATTGATGTTACAACGAAACAACAAGCAAGCATTTGATTTCCATCGTTAATTTTGTATGTCATTTGTATATGCTTTAGTGGTCCTACATTGGCGGCACCGATAAATGGAGAGTATGCATAATTTCAGATCGATATCTCAAAAACTGAAAGACTATTTCTAGAACATACAAACGGACGGACAGACATACCATGCTTATGATTCATATCTACTTGGTTATATTCTAAACGTAATTTCAACATACTTGCATAAAAACATTTTGGCCACGAGTTAAATGGTATACTCGCTTAGAATATACAAATCTTTAAATATGTAGTCGTGTTAACTCGGGGGCATAAACGGCTTTACCGTAAAGTTGAACGTCAAGTCAGCTGTTTTTAGAAAGTTATTCAAACAAATTGTAATTATTTGCGAAAATTTTACAGCTAATTAAAAGTCAATGTGATGAACTTGAATCAAAGAAATATAAAATAAGTGTACCATAACATGAAGCTACCGTTTGGTAATATTGAAAACATTTCGAAATGTAAAAATTTTCGTGTGACAGCTCTCAGATTAAATACATTCAGAGTTCATCACGAGTAAAATATTAGCCGTTTATGCTTATAAGCTTTATGGCCGTTTTCACAATGTTTGCTTAAATTTCTTTTCAACCACGGGTAGCTGAACTAGGTGATGACTTTAATTGACAGAACGGTTTTCACCAAGTTGTAGTTTGCGTGCCTACATATAATTTGATTATTATTTGATTGCATGGGGAAATCAATTCACAAAGTTTGCATTGTAAACACGCAAAAATTTGTAAACGTCATAAGCCATGTATGCGCATTAGGGTGTCCGTTATTTCCCAAATTTATTTTTGAGTCTACAGCGCCCTCAAAATTTTTAGTAAATGCCCTAAAAAAAATTATGAAACCCATATGAGCTCTTAATATTGATAATAACCCGTGCCGCAACGACGATTTATTTCCCATTTAAATAACATGGGGTTTTCGTACTTTTTACAATTAATTTTTTCTTTGCGAAACCAATTGATACATGCTGCGGCACCGAATTATTTTTGTAGGAAATTGAACGTTCTACAAAAAGTTTCTCTGAAATTTTTCAAAAAAATTACTTCCGTCAAAGTTATTCAAGGTCAAAGCTGAAAGTTTTTGATGTGAAATTTGACACAGATATCACTGACTGTCCAAAAAAAAAAAATATTTCGATTTATTTCGATTTTTTTTTAATATTTCAGAGAAATTTTTGTAGAACGTTCAATTTCCTACAAAAATAATTCGGTGCCGCAGCAATGTATCAATTGGTTTTGAAAAGAAAAAATGAACCGCAAAAAATACGAAAATCCCATGTTATTTAAATGGGAAATAAATCGTCGTTGCGGCACGGGTTATTATCAATATTATGAGCTCATATGAGTTTCATAATTTTTTTAGGGCATTTACTAAAAATTTTGAGAGCGCTGCAGACTCAAAAATAAATTTGGGAATCTCAGACGAGAACTCTTTTTGTCCAAACTGGTTTCCGGAGGCGAGGGGGCGACGAGGAAAGATGCAGAGATTGCGCCACTTGTACTCGGGTGGCACGCTTTGTGTTCTCTTCCGCAACAACTAGCTATGCAATTCGGCGTACATTTTTATTTTAAAATCTGTTTCATGGTTGCAACAGCGTTCGGTCTCAAAGAAATATTTACATGACATTCGAATATTTAAATGTTATTACCCGTTTTTTATGTAATATGCATATAGGAATGCTAATGTGCATAAAAATAATAATAATGTGCGACAGATGAGTCACCGTCTAAACTTCGCCTATGCTAATAGATTTTACAGCTGACATTTCATGTTTTGTTTAGAAACTAACTGACAGATGGTTGTTAGCCAGATATTGAGAAAAAGAGTTTTCAACATGTTGCGATAAAGTTCTGGTTACGCGCTTAACTATACATTGTTAAAAAGGGCCTTACTCTTGTAAATTATAACCGAGTAGAAATGCAGTATAACATGGTAACAGACGAAAATGGCTTAATCGACCCAGCTCGATATTCTGATCATTTAGATATAATTTTATAGGGTCTCCGACGTTCCTTTTTTAATGCTACAAACATCGTGGCAAACTTGATAAATATACCCTGTTCAGGATATAAAAAGGTTATAAAATAACAAGAAATGATAAAATTTTATGAAATCTCGAAACTTATCAAGGTAAGCCAAGTAGTACAACTAAGCCAAGGGACTGTGGGAAATGTTGTGAACAAGACGAGTCGATCCATCGTTAGCAAGAGCAAGAAGAATTCCGTACACTTACTTATGAGCTTATGAAACAAACTTATGAATCCGATGTATGCAATAAACAATACAAAAAAACTAGTTAATTGTCATTGGGACTTTGGCTTACTTAGCGTTAGAAAGTTTTAATGGATTTGAATGACAACGACGACCTTTTCGTATCAGTAACACATCAATTTTCGCTCTAACTTAAAGTCAAATGTGTTAAGTTGCTGAACATAGTAAGAATATCAGAGAAATTTTTCTCTCATAATAACTATCTTCGATTCCCCATTTCTATGCTCGTCAAATTTGCACGCAACTCTTTTTTCCAAAAGATTTTATTCAAAAGTAATAACAAAATTATCAAGCTGAATTCGCACAAGAGAGTATACGGTTACCTCTTTAAAGTTACTATCTTCAATGCTACCATATTTTGTTTTACATATTTTAGACCAAATTCCTTGTTCAAGAAAAAAGAGTAGCACAATTGTCAGAAGGGCTGTTGGCGCCGAATTGTACTACAAGTGAGTAGTACCTTTTGTTTCAATATATGGTATAATTTGATTAATTCGCTACTTTCAACGCTTGGCGGGTGAAAGGTACCCCGATATAAGTTTCTAACATAAGATGAGAGAAATTTGTTTCTTCATCAAAAAGTCGTTCACCTTACTGGTCTTCATTTATTTGATGTGGCACAGATATTTTTTTATCTAAATCTTCAATGCTGCAAATTTTTAAAAGTTCATTGTTGTTTATGTAGTTGCAGGACCGAAATCATTTGTATTTATAATTTACCATCAGTGAATAATAAAGAAATAGTTAAACACCTCTTAGCCCTTTCAGACCTTCAGTACACAATTGTGCGGGTAAGACTAAAAATATGTTAAAAAATTTGTTCCGCTTTACTACGTGTTAAGACCCGAAAGCAATGATTATGCCATTTATTTCTAACGCTTGCTTTGATTTTTTGTATATATTTGTCACAATTTGCAAAGTTTTGAGGTGTTCAGCCGTGTTGTCAAGAATGGAAAAAGGTAAATTGAAATAAATTTTGTGCAGTGTTTTAGTTTAGTGATGTTTTGCAAAAATGTGTATTGAAAAATAAAAAATAAACTATATATTGTCTTATTGTGAAAAAATTATAATTAAATTAAGTGTTTTGAACAAGTTTAAAAAAAGGACCACACAATTGTACGCTTCAGGCTTTGACCTCGCATTTTCATTTACCCGCACAATTGTGTCATTCCAGGTCATTTAAATTTGAATTTTGATGAGGACGTGCTTCAACTTCTCCAAATATTGGAAAATTCCGATGCTGACTTTATTTCGGATGACTCAAATGATGACGCGCTCTGGGAACAACCAAATAGGCAAATGGGCGGTTCATCCGAGTCGGATTGTAATGAAACTTCTTCGGAAGATGAAATTTTACTTCCAGCTAATCAAGACCCAACTGTAAGTCATGTAAATACAAGCGTATCTGCTCGGGATGAAGTCTGGAAGAGCGTCGGTTTTGTTGACTCGACGCTACCGCAACAAACAAGTCATCAAGGAAATATTTTAGTTGGTACACCCATGGAGTATTTTCAGAAATATTTTCCTGAAGATCATTTTCAAAACGCCGCGTTTTTCACGGATAAGTATCACTTATCTCAGCATGGATGTGTCCTCAATGCTACTGCTGCCGATATTAAAAATCTTTATGGACTCCATATCATAATGGATTGCCTAGCTTACCCCAGTGTCCGGATTAGCACAAATAAGAAACGCGATGTTTAGAGATAAATTCTTTACATTAAGGAAAAGCCTCCATTTTGTTGATACTCTACAGCCTCCGACAAACAAACTGTTTAAGATTCAGCCGGTTATAGACTGCGTCAGATCTCGATGCCAAGCACTAGCAACATAAATGACGGAATACTCGATTGATGAGCAAATGATCCCATTTACAGGAAGGGCGTCCATGCGACAATACGTTAAAAATAAACCGAGACCTGTAGCTCTTAAGAACCTTGCTGTTGCAACTTTCAACGGGCTCGTCGTCGATTTCGAAATATTCCAAGGAGCAGGAACTTTTTCTGACACAGGCTTGGGAGTTGGACCCTCTATTGTCATCAGATTGAAAAAACATTTGCCGAAAGGGAGTTTTCTCTGTTTTGATCGGTACTTTACCTCGGAACTCGGCTACAAGGCTACTGGGACCATAGCTTTAAACCGATTTCCTGTGCAGAGGATGGATTTCCCGTTAGGCCGAAATATGAATAGAAGAATAAGCCAGTTTGTGAAAGGTAATGTAGTTGCAGTTAAATGGCGCGATAGCAAGTGCGTTACGCTAGTATCCACAGAATGTGGAAAAGACCCAGTTGGAGTGGTACAAAGGTGGAGCAAAAAGGAACGAAGGCACATTAATGTACCATGCCCTCAAATCATGAAGCGTTACAACGCTAAAATGGGCGGAGTCGACGCATCTGATCAGTCAATGGAATACTACAGAATTTTTATAAAAACGAAGAAATGCAATGAGTCCCCGCATGACACCAACCGCCCCACTCATGAAACACTCTTTTCTATATCATCCGAATCCGTCGAAACAGCTAGTTTCCTGAACCTTACCACCCAAGCGGGGATTAGAAGATAACCGCTGCAACAACAACAAAACATATATCAAAAACCTCTGCACGCAAAGAGCATTTTAGACCCAGGTACCTCAGCGCTTTTGGTTGACTTTTCACCAAAACTATCAGTCAATCTGTGAGGTATCTTAATGAGCCAAAGAGCATTGGTTTGCCGTGCTTAACGTGGTGTATCTGGAATTATATGTGTGCCTGACACCTCGGTCGAATCAAAAGTACTCTTTTTAATCTTAATGAAAACCAAAAAGGATTTTTTAATTATATATCATTATGCCAAATTGGAAATTGCTGGAATAAGTATTCAAGCGCCGATTGGTTGACTTTTTACCGAAACTATCAGTCAATCTATGAGGTATCTTAATGAAAACCAAAGAGCTTTGGTTTGCCGTGCTTAACGTGGTGTATCTGGAATTATATGTATGCCTGACACCTCGGTCGAGTCAAAAGTACTCTTTTTACTCTCCTATTTTTCAGAATGAAATGCAAATCTCTACGCATTTTCAAATACTCTATTTTTTTATCTTCGATTAGCTCTATGCTTTTTTCGCGTATAGCGGCATTTTCTTTGGAATTCGGACACTTAAGTTTCTTTCTAAAAGCCTTCGAACAGTCATATCACGAACCGTAAATCTATCGGTTCAGCTTTTATCTAACTCGCCGATTGAAAAGGGTCGGAAAAGGGTATGGTCGTCCACAAGCTTTTTTTCCGCCCGCTTTTTCTTGAAAAACTATAGCATTTGCAATTATTTTTGCCGACGATGAGACAAGCTGTTGAATATCGGTGTAAAATTTTCATATTTTCGCCTCACTAAAGCCCAATATAACAAAATACGTTTTAAATTTAATCCCAGTAATACCACAATAACAAAAATTTTACTCACTTTTACTTTGTTGGTTAAAATACATATTCGTATTTTTCCGCTAGAAGTGAAAATAATTTCTGATTTCTCTAATTATATTATGTTTCATTAAAACATGTGCTTACAGTTGAAAATTGCCGTTATTTTCAAACCTTCCACATTTTACTAACATTTTGATGTTTACATAAGTTGTACTATTTATCAGATCATGTTAAAGTTAAGACTTTCAATTCATAGTTGCTTAATGTACTCTATAGGAGTTTATACAACACAGGAGTACATACATGCATATATGTCGTTGCCATAAGAAATGCACCTGTTTAGGATATTATAGTTTCGGGGCAGCAGAAGTTAACGTTTTTTCGGACGGACTATAATATTCTTTTTCGACAGTAGTGATTGCGTTGAAACCTGCTCAAACGTCCAAACATATTATTTTCACTTAAACGTCTCCGCAATAGTCTACTTGACATGTTTAAGCTAAATTCTGCAATGACTTCGACCATTATTGCGCGTGAGGATTTGAAAGGATCAGGAAGGATCACCGTTACATTTTCTAATTTTATTTTGTCCTCACGGTGCACATTGGAGCATTTTCCTTCAAAAACCGGACAAAAATTAAAATCACAAACTTCAGCGATGGTACTCAAAATTGATTTTTTTAGTACATAAGTTACGTTCTACAATAAACCGAATGAATGAATGACCTTCAGCCCGGTATATTGTCACACAAGTAATCGGAATCTAGATTTCGTTCAGAACGCCCGTGTTTATTCGCGAAACTCTCTATTGTTCTCGAAATTGCAAGTGGTTTTTTGTGTTGCGTGAAGTGAGTTTTGGAAAATATTTTTTATGGATTCTGGACAACATGGTATGTATTTAATATTAATGATATAAAAATTAAATTAGTTAATGTATTATTTTGTTTTTTTTCGGGAAAACAATAAATCATTAAAAAAACAAAATTTGTTTTAGAAATTAGTGTTTTGTTATAGTGTCGGGCGAAGTCGAGCTTTGAATTATTTTTCTTAGTAAACTACAGGGTTTCTACTTAACATATAAACTTAAACATTTCCCCGTCTTTCCCCTCTTTAAAAAAAAAAAAAGCGCATTGAATTAGGTTGGTCACTTGCATAAAATGAGTACTGCTTTGTTTATTTTTTTTTTAATTAAATACGGAAATCCTGCTAAATTATTTTATACGGGTGGTATATAGATGGTATAAGGGGGTTCTATCGGAGCCGGTGTGAAAATTGGACAATGGGCGGGGCACACCCCACTTTCTGGTGAAATCCCATATCTCGGGACCAGACTGACCGATTTCGACAAAACTTGGAACGTAACATTTCTTTCATATTCCTATGTTACTCTGTGAAAATTAGCGAAATCGGACTACAACCACGCCTACTTCCCATATAACATAATTTAAAATTTCGTTTGATTCTTTCACTTTCCAGTACACAAATAAAGAATTAATTAATATAACGGAATAAAATTTAATAATTCCCTTAAAGTTAACCACCTTTTGACCAATAATTGTCCAAATCCATCCAAAACTGTTCAAGCGCCTGGTAACCGAACATGTGGACCCGATATCAATAGTTGACTTTTGACCGATGTGTGAAATTGAAATTCGCACAGAGTCCTTTTCTGGCAATATTATTTCATTCTGTCAAAAATGGGTTGAATCGGGTTAATACTTTCGTGAGCCCCATATACCTAATATAAAGATTTTAGAACTTATAAGTGACTTTATGCTTTATATATCCGCCAATATTTGAGCCAACTCAATGAAAATTGCAGAACATGTATTATTCATAACAGTGTTTCATTGAGCCTAAAATAGATACAATTGCGCGAAAACTTGAAAACTCAAACTCCCTCAACCAACAGAGGGTCAGGCAATGGAATCGACTGTCAATAATCCTAAGATTTCAGGTGAGACACTAGTCAGCCCGTGCTTCTTCACTCCTCATACGACATTGATAACTGCCACGGTACAGAACCGCAAATAAATCCTCAAGCCACTAGCCGGCAGCACATGGAAAAGAAACAAGGAAACCTAAACAAGGAGACAATAAGTGAACTAGAGCTCGAAAAGGACCTTGGCATCACCTTAAATAACATATTACCAACTCATTACTACCGCCAACTGACATCTACACTCACTCCAATGTCATCATCTCAGCATGTCGTTAGCTAGTTGTCTTAATATTTTCCTTATTAATATTAACGCGCCTGACATCAATAGTTGTTTCGAATTCCCGCCTGCGGACAAAATAAAAGAACTATGTATACAACGACCCTCATAACCGCATCGCCAATTTCGTTAACTCTCTGCACAACGATGTAGACTTTTTGTTATTGTAGCGGCAGAAGTGAACTTCTCTAGTGGCTCGCTCAGTGAATTTATTCCAGAAATCAATTTACTTCGCTTACAGTACCCATATAGTCTAAGGATAAATTTTTAATTGACGATTTACAGTTGTGTTCAAAATAATAGGAGTGTGTCACATCATAAAATACAAAGTTATGTTTTTAACAAAAACAAGAATTTAATTCATTTGTTTTTTTTTACCACGAATTGTTTATTTTATGTAGCCTTTTTATGCATTTTTAAACGAAAAAGAAAATAAATTAGTTAAATAAAAACCTCAATAACTCGGTGTTCAAAATAATAGGAGTACATCACAAAATTCAATAAAACTAATAATAAGTTTAAAAATTGTACATTATGACAATTATATTAGTTAGTTTCTTTAATATTTAGTCAAATAATTGCCACTTTTTATTACTGCAGCATATCTGCGCGGCTTGGAGTCGATCAGATCACGATAACTTTTCAGCGGGATTTGCTGCCATGCCTCGTGGACTGTGCTCCATAATTCCCTTGTATTTGATGGTCTACGGTCAACAACACCTTTTTTAATAACTGCCCATAATTTTTCTATGGGATTAAGATCAGGCGACTGAGCAGGCCACGACATAACCTCAATTTTATTGACCCGAATCCATTCCTTTGCAGATTTACTTGTATGTTTCGGGTCGTTATCTTGCTGAAACAACCACTTTAATAGCATATTCCATTCCGCGTATGGCAGCATAACTTTTTTCAATATATCCACATACCCATACTGATACATGCTTTCTTTTATCAGATGGATTGGTCCTACACCGTTGTACGAGAGACTTCCCAAACCATCACTTTTGCACCCCCATGTTTGACGGTCTTAAGAGTGTATTATGGATTATATTTCGTATTTGCTGGACCACTGATGTACTGCCTACACCCTGTGCCACCAAATAAAACTACCTTACATTCGTCTGTTCAGTAAATATTTCTCCATTTCTTCGGTTGCCAATTCACATGTTCCCTTGGCAAATTGGAACCGCGCTTCCATATGTTTCTTTGTCAACAACGGAACTTTTTGCGGACTCCGCGCAAATAAATTATATTCGAGTAAATGTCTACGAACTGTTACGACACTAACATCAAGATCTAGACGCTTTTTTATTTCTCTAGACGCTTTGGGATCTTTTTTAGACGACTGGAATATGCCTCGATCGATTTCTTTAGTAATTCTGCGTTTTCGTCCACGTGTTTCGGCTTTATTTTTGTAGGACAGGGCACTTGATATCATTTGATCAGAGCACCCGTGTCTTTCTTTAATTTCTTTAGAAGTTTTCCCGTTTTTTCCTAAGATTTTTAATGATATCATGCTTTTTGTCGTTGCAGTGTTTTCTCCTACCTATTAATTAAAATAAATGACTTATCCTTTACGAAATCCCATCGTTTTTATTTTTTTGCACTTGCTTTTTAGTTTTTTATAGATTTTGTTTAAATAAAAATGTATTATACCACTAGGTAGCTCACACTCCTATTTTTGTGAACAGCGTAATTCAGTGACCGACGCAGATATGAACTAATAACATTGATAATACTGTAAACAGCTGAAGTTTATGCTTTGTGTTTTACTCGCAGAATACCGTTAGAAATATTTCTTGAAGAGTGCTTGGAATAAATATTTTCCTCAGGGGCATTCCTATTATTTTGAACACAGCCGTAATTAATTAAGATAATCCTACCTACTCATATTCCTATTTTATAAATTCTTATTTTAGTTGTATAATTCCGATTAGCGTCTGCATATTTGAATAAATAAATTAAAAGACGACCAAGATTATTGGCATTCTATAAATATTGGAGAAACAGCAAAATAAGAGCGAATCCATGATAAGAATCATTGTATCTGTACAATCTACAACCCAACCAACAATCTTATAAACAACTCATTCATGCTCGATGAACTACATAAGTTCTTGCTGTTTTTATGTAGAAGTTTTTTGCACTATTTAATATAAAAAAAACACGTACTTAAAATAGTTGAATTTTTGAATTTAAGTGCAAATATCTCAAAAACCATATCAGCGGCAACTACAGGGTTTACCAATTAGGAAATTCAAAAGATTTTTTTATGTGAAGTACAATCGATACAATTCTTCATTATAACATCATTGAAATGGCCCCCAAAACTTCTTTTGCAAAAACGAATTCGATAAATGCAATTTTCGAGTACTTTTTCACTAAATTTTTGTAAAGATTAAAGAAAATTGTACAAAGAATAAAATATATATCAAAAGTGATTTAAAGCATTATAAAAGCTTTGAAAGCTATATATATTTGTTTTTATTGTGTCTAATAAGATTTAAAAATAAAAATGCAGCCAACCAAAAACTTAGAGGACCTTTAACTAAGGACCTACAAATAAGGAAAATACTAAGTAAATGGAGCAGGCAGCAGCTTAACCAAAAATATATAACCACAACATAATTGATATTTAGTGTGGTGTTGTGCTGCTTTATAACGGATCTTTACCGAAAATTCAAGTTTTTATGACCAACATGCCTCCTAAAGGAAGCACACAGCCAACGCACATGTGTGACAAATGCAATTCCATCGTTCATGCTAAATCACCAAGTGTATTATGTATTGGTTGCCGTATATGGACTCATTCTAAATGCACTGGGCTCACTAGACCTGAATTCACTGAACTAGCTAATAATATCAAGTTGCAAGGCTTCCAATGGAAATGTGACCCCTGTAAATTAGAGGTTAGTGTTGCCGCCGAAGACGACCCTGAATCCGATAGCGATGATGATGACAATATAACTATGTGTAAGCTAAAAAGTCTGCTTGATGCTCAATATTCTAAACTTGCTGCCTCGTTCGACAGCAAATTTTTGCTGCCTCGTTCGATAGCAAATGTAATAGTTTTAAGTCCTCCATCGAAAAAAATATTGTTGACATCAGGAACGATGTCTCGAACCTAACCAAGAAGCACAAGCATACGGATGACAAATGTACTGGGCTTGAAAGCAGACTGAGAACTATTGAAGGTAAACTCAAAACCTTCTCTAATGTTCCTGCTCCAGCAGAAGACGTCTTCGCTGAATTCGCTGAACGTAAGAGACGTGAATCGAACGTCGTCTTGTTAAATGTCACTGAATCAACGAAAGCAGACGGTAAAGACCGTCTTGAAGGGGACAGACCTAATATCCTCTCAGTTCTGCCTCCGGACTTGACTGGTAACGTGGACCAGTTTAAGATTCGTCGTTTGGGCCGCCCATCGCGCGGGCGCACTCGTCCACTTCTCGTTGAAACTTCATCTCCAACTGTAGCGCGTGCAATACTCAAATCTAAACCGCTGGAACCCGCTGCTGGATCTAATAAAGTGATCTTTAAATCTGATCTCACTCCATCTCAGCTAAACCACCTCAAGAACCTCCGGGCGCAGTTAGATACCTTAACGAAGAATGGTGATACATCTAAGACAATAAAGTATGTCAATGGTGTTCCTAAATTAGTAGATAAAACTTTTCGTTCGATCATCGATAAGGGAAACCCAACCTAGTCTGCAAGTCCATTACCAGAACGTAAGAGGTCTTCGAACCAAGCTCAGTGATTTTATCACTGCAACGTCAACTAGCTATAAGAAACACAATACTAGTTCGAACTATAGTATGTTTAGTGGGCTCAGGCGTGAATGAAAGCAACTCAGCGCTGAATGCTACAACAACTACATAAACAAAGTCGAACGTCCAAGAGGTCCAAGAGGACACTGATGCTTTCTGGCATTTTGTCAAGAACAAAAGAAGATGCAGCAGCGATTTCCCATCAACCATGTCCTGGAACAACTGTTCGCATCGTTCTTCAAAAGTGTATACATTCTGGCTCCATGCCAGAGCTCTTCATCACCCAACAATGAGCCTGCAGCTATTAATATCTTAGATGAGTTTGCTGTCAGTATCAATGAAGTCCACAAATGTCTATTGTCTCTGAATACCAAGAAAGGAGCTGGTCCTGATGGCCTACCAAACATCTTTCTCAAAAGTTGTGCCACCAGCCTCAGTAAACATCTCACATCTCACACTTTCCCAACTGATTGGAAGGTCTCTTTTGTGTGTCCTATTCATAAGGACGGCCCAAGGGCAGATGTCTCCAACTATAGACCAATTTGCATTCAATCTGCTCTTGCCAAACTCTTTGAAAATATAGTTCTTCCTCAACTGACTGCTTTCTTCTCAAACATCATCACCAGTAACAACATGGATTCGTCGGTGGGAGATCCACTACCTCCAACCTGTTCATTTTCGTCAATTACCTGCTTGAATCTCTAAACAAAGATAAAGTAATTCATTCCATCTACACAGATTTTAGCAAAGCCTTCGATAGAGTGGATCACAACATCCTACTGAGTAAACTAAGCAAGCATGGCATCCAAGGTAACGCACTTAACTGGTTACAGTCGTATTTGATTGGCAGGTAATTCCAAGTGAAAGTTGATGGTAACCTCTCTATCAAGCATGACGTAACATCTGGGGTGCCGCAAGGTTCGCATTTGGGTCCCACTCTTTTTGATATATTTGTTAATGATATCGGTGATTTCTTCCGATCTGACTATCTGCTTTATGCAGATGACCTAATACTCATCGACAACAAATTGACATTCAGCAAACACATCGACAAGATCTTACATCAGGCTTTCAAAGTTCTTGGTTTTATAACTCGGACAAGTAAAGACTTTAAGAATCCCAACTCCATTCTGAGTCTTTTTTCCTCGCTGGTCCTCCCAGTCCTGGATTATGGTAGTGTAATTTGGTCACCTTTCACTGACGTGGCAATCAACCGTGTTGAAAGAGTTCGGGCGAAACTATGTAAACTTCTAGGCTACCGGCGTACTGTCACGATGTTTCTGGTGGTCTCAACTCAACTGAAGATATCTATGACCGCTTCAACAAGTTACATGCTCGTCGTGAGGTAGCTGACCTAATGTTCTTCTTTAAAGTCGTGAATGGATTAATTGATGCTCCGGACATCACCAGCTGTTTCGAGTTGGCACCGACGAGTATCTTTCTAAGACGCAACCGCCTGCTAAAAACCTCAAAAAACTACGTGTTCAACGGTCCAATCGCATCGCGTTGCTTGTCAACTCGCTGCATACGAAAGTGGATTTCTACAACGGCTCACTCAACGCATTCATCCCTGATATAAAACGACGTCTATTAAAATTCCCCTAGTCAAGACAAATTTAATTTTCTTTTTTTTTACTTGCTGTACTATAATTTCAATGTAATAATTATATCATAATTTTATATTTCCCGTCTAAATCAATTTATATTATATTTCTTTATATGTGACCTGGTCTACGGAAAGGGGGCTTAGGTGTCAAAAAAAAGGAGAATAATTAATGAGATAACGAGAAACTGACGATTATTTTTAACAGCTTTTCCCAGAAAACTAGTTTTCGCACGTTAGCTCCCTTTTCGTAGACCAGGTCACATATATGTTGTATAATGCCGATTGGCGTAAAATTATTAAATAAATAAATAAATCAAGGCGTAAGTCAATATTGACTTCAGGTTTATTATTAAAGGCTAATGACTTCAAATAACTCCACCAAAAGTAGTCTAACGGTGTTAAATCACAACTTCGCCATTCAATGTCACAGTGAATAAATAATTTGTGTATTTTGTTTGCACCAGAATCGACAGTTTTATTTATTTACCGTACCTCTCAGACGAAAGTGAGCCTCATCGGAGATGAATTTCTTAAAAAAAAATCGTTATCGTTTTCAAGTTGTTCCAAGGTAGTTTTTGAGTGAAATCAATTTTATACGGATTCAAGTCCAAATACTTTCTCAAAAACCGCCAGGTTGTGGTTTGAGGCAGTCCCAATTCTGGAGAACGTCTTGGAATCAACCTTCATGAGAGGTGCTGCATGGCACCTTTTCTGTGGGTTGGCAGAAGCCGCATGTGCCACCTCCTAATCCAGGGTGTTATGCGACTTTCGTGTCCATTGGATGATTTGCAGCCAGAAGGTTAATTCTTAGGAATCGGAGGCGTCGCCTAGAGAACGCAACCTCATCGGAGAGACGGAGCAGCAAAAGGGCTGTACCTCAAGATGCCACAAGTCGGTCCGCAAAAAGGAAAAGTGGCCAGATAACCCCTCAGGAGCAGCCAAGGTCGAAGAGAGTAAAGGAGAACCAACCACAGGCGATTTAGACTTGTTTGTATTTCAGAGTTTCTAACGCTGGATCTTGTGGTAGTGCAGGTGAAGGACAAGAAGCTTCCAACTTCGTCCTTGCATCAGCCTACTTTCTATGGAAGACGCGATTGTCCACTAAAGGTGCCAACCCGGAAACAAACCTATTCCTGGTGGTCTAACAAACTCTCGGTACTTAGCCAAACGGTGCGCAGGCTGTTCAATAAAGCCAAGCGCACGAGCAACTTGGAAGAATATAGGCAACACCTAACAACCTACAACAAGGAGATTAGGTTCGCGAAGTCAAATAGTTTTAGGAAATTCTGTGGCAGCGTCTACTCGACCCTCAGAGGCAGCTAGACTCCACAAGGCGTTGTCAGAAGGCAAGACAGACACGGCATTATCCATCAAAAGACAGGACAGGACGGGACCTATACGACTAGCGCGGAGGAGAGGCCAAGGGCACTCCTGCAAGCGCACTTCCCTGAGATGGTTCAGGCTGACCTAACTCCACCATTGGTCGGAAGTAGGCCAGATCACCTGGACTGGCTGACAGCAAGAAATTTGTTCATTGCAGACTCAATCAGGTGGGCACTGGTCTCCTTCTTGAACTATAAGTCACCAGGGGCGGATGGCATCTTTCCAGCTCTTTTGCAACATGTATGCAAGTTCTCTTGCCACACCTGTTAAGGCTGATGAGAGATAGCCTGGCGATGTCTTATATCCTAGAACCATGGAGAATTGCGATGGTAATCTTCATCCCCAAGGTGAGTAGGAGAGACTACTCGTTGACCAAATCATTCTGGCTGATTAGTCTCACATCCTTCATGCTAAAAGGGATGGAAAAGACAATAGAAAACCACATAAAATCAGAAGCGCTGAAAATCGCACCCCTACATGCCAGCCAGCACGCGTACAGAGCAGGCAGATCAACTAACAATGCTCTGTACAAACTCACATCCCAACTATAGAATTCGCTGGATAATGGCGAGGTTGCGATATGCGCCTCCCTTGACATTGAGGATGCTTTTGATAATGCGTCTCTCTCAAGCGTGATCAAAGCACTGGAGAAAAAGAATGTTACGTCTCCAGTATGCAGATGGACAGAAACCTTACTTCGTACTAGCTGAAACAACTGTGGGGGACAGCAAGATTCGTCTTGGCACTACAAGGGGCTGCCCACAGGGTAAAGTACTATCCCCCCTGCTATGGAGCCTGGTAGTATATGAGCTCCTTGAGTTGCTCACTAGCAACAGGATTCGCTGCCAGGGGTAGGCTGACGACATTGTCATAATGGCGCGAGGCAAGTTTGTGAACACTCTCTGGGACATTGTTCAAAAGGGCTTAATCTATCAAAGGGATGGTTTAACACGTTCCTGCTGGGATGTTTTCGCAGAAATCACCCCTGCAGCCACCTGCTTGGAGCGGAACCACCTCTTAAGAACATCAGGTGGTGTTTCCTCAATTACGTCGACAACATCGAACAATACGCCGACCGAACTTCGGACGCAACTAACTTCCGACAGGTACTGACCGCCATTCACAGTGGAGCTATCAACACCTTCACTGAGACCTTCCAGTGAATGGCGTTCTTGGAGTCAAACCACCACCCATCGCAGACGAAGAGCTCGAGTTGCCGCGAGAAACGCGAGTGTCCCCAGCGCAACTTCGTTCTGGATATTGTAGCAGGTTAAACTCCTACTTATCCAGAATAAACCCTGACATACCCAATGTATATCCTGCATGCAAGGAGTCTCCGCATGACACTGACCACCTCTTTGCATGCGCTACCAACCCTACTCATCTAACACCCTTTTCCCTTTGGTCCAATCCCGTCGAAACAGCACATTTTCTGGGCCTCCTGTTAGATGACGTCGACGACAACACAGATAACCCTTGCCATCCTATCGGGGATTGAGAAACCGCTAAAACAACAACAGCACACGACAAGCCAAATAGAATTTAAAAATTCAAAGACATGGTTGAATTAACTTCGTATAGTGAAATTTCTTCAGACCTACACTCGGCGAAAAAAACCCCACGCACTCTACTGAGTGGTTTTATATAGCGCATAACTTAGTTCATAATATCCTAAGATAAACATTTTTCTTTAAGGGTCAACCACTTCTATTTAGTTTATGTTTCAAGCATTTTTATATAAAAAACTTATAGTTTGACACTTATTTTAGTGAAAAATGTAAAAACACACACATAACAAATCACAGAAGTAAATTTTGTTATGAACAATAATGTAATTTTTAAACAAGTTATTTACATATTTTATGTTTTAAATGGTTTTTTTTACCAATAGATTACATAACAAATCAAAATAGCATATCTTGTATAAAAAAGTTTTCAGTATTTTGTAGAACACCCCTCCTCCTAATACCCTCGGTTATTTGTTTAGGCATGGATTTAAAAAAAGCGTTGAAGATGATTTTTATTAATTTCTTCATTCCGCACAGCTTCAATAATGTTTTCCATTTCTTTAAGACGCTTTTCTCTTATCATTTTGCCCATATAATGCCAGCAGTTCTCAATTGGATTAAGATCTGGTCTGCTTCCTGACCAAGTGACAGACTCTATTCCATAAAAAACTTTTTGTTTTGAAACCAGTAAGTGTTTGTAATAAATTATTGAAAAATCGATTTCAATATTTTTATGCTATTATTATTATTATTATTATTATTATACATGACTAACTTATAATTAAAATTATAGGCTAGTAGTAAGATAGGAGCAATGGTAGCAAAGACCTTCAGCTCGCGTAATATATTAGATTTTATGTAAGGAAAGAAATAAATTAAATTTTATAGTACAGCCGGGTGGATTTGAGATATGCTTTGATTTTCTTTACATTACCTGTGTTTGGAGTGGACAAGAAAGTTAAAGGATTGTTGCCTTCAAAGATTTTGGTTCTATTGGATTGGAAACTTGTACAATCTACTAGGATATGGATTGATGTTTGTGGTTTGGTTACAAAAGTGGCAGTATAATTGTGGAGTATTTGTGATGTGGTAACTGTGCGTAATGTTTGTGTATCCTAAACGTAGACGTTCGAATTTTATTAAGTCTAGCCGGTTAATGATATCGTCGATATGTTGGGTAAATGTTTGTATATTTGTATGATTGCTGTTGATAGATTGGTACCATGTGGATGTTTCAAGAAATTTGTTGCTGTGGATCTGTCTGTAGTGTAGTGTAATATGCCTCTTTATGTCTCTTAAGTTCCAGTTTTGTGTAGAAGTTAGGGGACGGGAGGGAGCTGATTTGGCAACGTGGTCGGCCAGTTCATTTCCTTGGATGGCTGAATGTCCTGGAATCCATATTAGGAGAAATTTAGGGTAGTATTCCGTTAGGATATTTTTGATTTTGTGGGAGTAATATTCACTATTTATAGGATTGGAGATGGAGTCTATTGAGGAGAGCGAGTCCGTGCATACAGCATATTTTCCTTCCTTGTGTATATGGTAGTCTAGAGCTTTAAAAATTGCAATAATCTCCGCTGTAAAGACTGAAGAGTAATCGGGTAGGAGGGAGTTGAATATAGCCGATGTACTTGTTGTAACACTGTAACTGGTTGAGTAACTGGTTTTAGACCCATCCGTAAAAATTAGTGTATAGTCCTGTATTTTGCTCAAAAGTTCTTGGTACGTTCTGATGGAGGTAAAGGGCTTGGGTAATGTTCGTAGAGAACCTTTGATGGAGGACGTGGGAAAATCCCATTGTGGAAATTTGTGTGTGGTTGAAGAGTCGCAAAGGTAAGGAAGCTGTAAGAGAGAGCATTTGGCTATTGTTTTGGAAATTACGGATTCGACCTTTTGTTTTGTATTAAGATTGGTGACAATGGATAAAAGCTCATATATTGGAGTGTCGCAAGTGAGAAAGGATTTGGAAAGTTTTGCGGTGATGTAGTCCCTAGTTGTCTCGATTGATTTTATGTTGGCTTCGTACATTAGATTACTGATGCGAGTGGTTCGAAAGGCGCCAAACGCTATGCGGACCGTTGCATTAAGAACAGACTGTAGTTTATTGAGGGTACTTTTGGCAGTGTATCCGTAGAGGAATATGCCGTACTCAATTTTTGAGATTATTAATGCTTTTATAACGGATATGAAGGAGCTAATGTTGCAATTAAACTTGTTGCTGGAGAGACATTTGACTATGTTGAGATTATGGCCAAGGGCGAGTAAAAGTGATTCAACATGCGGTTGCCATCGGTATTTGGAGTTGAAGGTTACTCCTAGAATTTTGAGATTGTCTACATCGCTCAGCCGAATATTTCCAAATTGTACGGTACACTTGCAATTACGTTTTCTACAAATGTGTAGATGTTGGCATTTATGCGGAGATAACTCAGCTCTAGAGTACTCGCACCAATCTAATATTTCATCGACTAGTGAATTTATATTTATCGCTTGGTTTTTTATGTTGATAAGTTTCATGATGATATGGAAGTCATCTGCGTATGCGCAAAAATCTAGTTCCTTGCGTATTGATGATATGTTAGCAAGTTTATTGTAGGCGATTAAAAATAGTAATACGGAGAGAGGGGATCCTTGTGGGATTCCGTTGTAAAGGTTTAATGTGCTGGAGTGTTTGAAATTGACTTTAACTTTGATTTGCCTTGTTTAAATGAGTTAAGCATCCCCTCACTCTACCTGGGAAAAACTGGCGCACCCTAGCAAGTTAGCATAATACACCACATCCGATGGCACCGTACACTTACTTCACCACAGCTGATGACACCAACACAACTCACCATACCTATGCAGCCACTCATCAAAAAGGATGGACAGCGGGAAAGCAGATATAATTCGTTCTAAGCAATTCGACAGGTCAATTCGCGACCAATTCGCTTACACACTGCGCCGCGTCGACATAAGTACATATTTCTCATTTTTAACTCCGGCGACAAATCCGCCAGATCTCAACACAATTCGTCACATACCGCTCGCATCTCAACATTCACTTTATCATTTCTTCGTTTCGCGACACCCATCCGGCGTGTTTTCAATAATATCATTTGTACAGCTGATTCGGTGGTTAAACCGCTTCGCACATATGTTTATTCGCATATATGTATGTACATTCTTATTAACTTATTAATGATTGTCAGCTTTATGATTAAAATAAACTAATCCTTTTGATCAAAATTAACCGTGTTTTCACTTATATATACATATATAGGACATAACGAGAGTGTAAGTGAAATATTTAAAATTTAAGCTCAAGTGTTTGCATCCTACGAAGTTGGGCAGCCAAATAATCATGGTCCTTCGAGCCTTTCGGAAAGGCACCTCGGATATTTAATAAAATAAATAAATAAATGAATAAATAAAAACACAAAACCAAAACAGAAACAGAAACAATTTACATAAGTATATTTTTTAACAGTGACAAAGTGCGGTGAAAAGAACATAAGTATATAAATGTGTACATAAGTTGTGGTGACAAAGTTTAAAAAGTGCGGTAAACAAAACAAAGCAAATGCTCAGTAACACAATAAATGCACACATAAAACAAAAGGAAAAAATTCCGACAACAAAAACAAAGGTGCAGTGAATTGCCGAAATATATATACAGTGGTGGTCTTATAATTAGAAACGACTTTGCTGCATATAGTTTTCTTAATTTATTTACAAAATTAGATTGCCACATTAAAACCATACACTATTTTACAAAAAAAAAACAAAAAATGTGCGGTGAATTTCCAAAATACAAAACGAATACATGCAATATTTTGTAAAGTAAGTACGTGCAATTAAAAAGCAAAAACCAAAACAAACAAAAAAGCAATCAAGCCAGAAGAGCGCAGTGTGCTAACATTAAAAAACGAAAAGTGCAGTTGCCCAAACAGAAAGAAGAAAATTACCGTAGGTGAAAAATCTACCAATACAATATATACAAACACATTTACAAATATATAAAAAAAAAAGAAACAGAGAACAACACTCAGAAAATCGCGCGCGAAACGCCAAAACAAAACATAAATAAAAACAAAGAAAGGGGCGCGAATTTAAATTAAACTAGAATAAAAAAAAAAAAAAGCAGCAACAACAGGGGAACAACCTACTGGAAGCGGAGGAGAAGGAATGAGCATCAACGGCCTGAATACCCGCAGGCACACATATATACATACATATACAGCCACATTACCCCCAAAAAACCCTTATTGGAAAACAGAGTGAGCGTATTATGTTCATTATTTATTCAATTTATGCACATATGCATGTCTATGCCTAAAATTACAGTCGTAGTTAATAATATACCTGTAATTGAAATCCGATTAAACGGCTATTAAAAATTTATCAAAAAGAAAAATACTAATTTGTGTTCTCAAAACACACCAAATTATCAAGAAAAAAATCCTTTTTTCAACTCCGGTATTATCTCACTCTCCTTTTCAAAATAATAAAGTATTATTTATAAACAAACATACGGCAAAATCTGCCTGTGACACAAAACACAAAATCTCAAAAAAAAAAAAAAAAAAAAAAACGTTCAACGAAATTTATAGAACTTGCGAGAACCATAGAAAATAAATATTAGTACATACTATTTGTACCCATACATATTCAAAGTCCATATTGGCAGTTATTCGGCAATACCCCTTGTTCTTTGGCAAACAAAAACAAGCAGGATTGCATACAACAGCGAATTGATCTCTCTAACGAGCTCTCAATTGCTTAAGAATAATCATAAACACACAAACAAGTTGTGCCTACTTAAGTAAATAGCGCATTGATCTCTTCAACGAGCTCTCAATCGCACAAAACACAGGTCACATTTACAAGTCCACGTATTAGGGTGTACCTAATTACACAACATTCGGACTTAAGAAATATAAAGTAAATAACAGAGCGGTTCTAAATAATTACATTAAGAACTTACTAATTACAATCGGAATAATTAAATAAAAAATATTTTTATAATAAAATATATGTAAATAAAATATTTTAACCGCAAGTAAATAAGAAACGGTAATAATAATAAATCTCTTTTATACGAAATAAACTCTTATTTATTGAAAAGAGAATTCGGTTTACACTAAGAAAAATTTAACTAATTTTGACAAATATTTTACCATACAGTAAAAACAATGAATAATAATAAAAATCAAAATGCACCTGCAGGAGCCACACGCTCTAAACAGGTTGCTAAATTTATTTCAGAAAGTGACAGTTTTTTAAGATACTGCGCTAGATTTGCATCTTCACCGGTTCACGAAAACTCGGAATCGCTACTAGAAGTCAAAAGTCAAAATCTTAAAAATTTTTGGACTCGCCTCCAAGCGGCTCATGACGCCATTGTAGAATCTGACGATTCACATCTACCACAAAATTTTAAATTATCTGCTTACGCCATATACGAAAACTGCTTAGACCAGTTCGAAGAAACAAAAGCTATGATCTCCGATCAACTAAAGCTCATTAAAGCAATTACACCTACTCTCCACAGTAGAGTAGAGCTGCCACAAATACTCGTAGACAGTCAAAAGGCAAGTTCAGGCATCCACCTCGAGGTGCCCGCATGTGACACAGAAACATTCTATGGAGGTTATGAAGAATGGCCGTCCTTCCGGGACATGTTCACAGCCGTTTACATCAACCATCCAGAACTATCAAAAGCACAAAAACTGTATCATCTCCGATACAAGACAAAAGGTCAAGCAGGCGTCATTGTAAAACAGTTCGCTCTTAACGACGATAATTTCAATTTGGCTTGGGAAGCTCTAAAAGCTAGATATGAAAACGAAAGAATACTGGTCGATAAGCAAGTAACGACACTATTAAACTTGCCTAAAATCAAGAAAGAAACAAGTGAAGAATTTGTAACACTACAATCCACTGTTTCTAATTGTTTGTCGATTCTGTCGACACAAAATATTCCCACAGACAGCTGGGACCCCATTCTGGTAAACATTTGCACCGCCGCATTACCAGAAAAGTCGTTACTTCTATGGGAGCAATCGCTCTCATCACGAAAAAAGTGCCCAACGTGGCAACAAATGAAAAATTTTCTCACCACCCAATATGAAATTGCGGAAAGGTTAGAAGAAAAAGTAAACAAAACTAAAAACAAACACGACCAAAATGGAAGCTTAAATAGACCCCAAGCTAGAAGCAACAAAAATTTAAACAAAAGCTTTTACAAAACACAAACGTTCACAACAGAACAAAGAAAACAAACGTCATGCGAACTATGTAAAAGAGGGCATAAACTTACATCTTGCGAGAGGTTTAAAAACTTAACAGTTAACGAACGAAATAATTTTGTCAGGTCAAAAAGACTTTGCACAAATTGTCTGTCACATGCGCATACATATAAAAATTGCAAAAGCAAATTCAATTGCTTCCATTGTCACAAAAGACACCATTCAATGCTTCATTACAGCATATATCCTAACTTACGCCAAAGAAGCGCTTACACAAAAGGAGCCATGGGTTTAGCAAAAGCAAATCCCGAAATCCAAAATTTTAAAAATTGCCAAGAGACACCATGCTGCTCAAAGGCACATAAAGCTAAAACGCTGCACAGCGAAACACAAAGTGGACTAATTGCAGAGTCAATTATCACCATGACAACTCAAGTTGAGAAACAACAAAATCCATATCTTAATTCACAATTAAGGAAATTTCAAGAGATAGGGAAACTTCCCCAAATATTAAACAAAACTAAAGAAGATCGGTATTGTGAAGACTTTTCTAAAGCCACAACTACTCGATCAAATAATGGCCGGTATGTCGTACAACAACCAATAGAGCCACAATTTTCTAATACCCCACATAAAGGTAGAAAAACCAAAGTCAGAATTCAATCTGACAATAATAATAATTCAAATATCTGTCATTTTTCGACCCCCCAGGGTGGCCTTCGTCACTTATGATTACTGACGCAACATTTAGTCGAATCAGCTATACAAAGCATCAAATTAATTGCGAAGAACTTTCCATTCTCGGCTATTCTCTCGCAAGATCCCTCGAATCTCAAAGTCCTAAATCTAGAGCTAAGGAGTCCCCATTCTGGCCACATCTGAGCCAGGCGTGGGGTTACTATCCTTTATAAGCCGATAGCATAGAAAGGTAAAAGGCATGCAACCGGTACCCCATACCGACGAAATAAGAAATGAATAAACGCAAACAATGTATACACATGTTTACTATAACAATAAGTCGGATAAACCCGCAAAATATAGGTCCGAACCATACGCAACTAAAAATAAATAAATAACAAATATCATGTTTAAAAACAAAGGCATTTTCAGGATTTACAGCATGTATTCTGCGCCCTCGGCAACTCTACCAGCAGTACGCCGAAATACATGCAACATCATATACATACATACGCAATACTAGGCAAAATATTCGCCTAGGGGGCCCAGGATGTTTAAATGAGTTAAGCATCCCCTCACTCTACCTGGGAAAAACTGGCGCACCCTAGCAAGTTAGCATAATACACCACATCCGATGGCACCGTACACTTACTTCACCACAGCTGATGACACCAACACAACTCACCATACCTATGCAGCCACTCATCAAAAAGGATGGACAGCGGGAAAGCAGATATAATTCGTTCTAAGCAATTCGACAGGTCAATTCGCGACCAATTCGCTTACACACTGCGCCGCGTCGACATAAGTACATATTTCTCATTTTTAACTCCGGCGACAAATCCGCCAGATCTCAACACAATTCGTCACATACCGCTCGCATCTCAACATTCACTTTATCATTTCTTCGTTTCGCGACACCCATCCGGCGTGTTTTCAATAATATCATTTGTACAGCTGATTCGGTGGTTAAACCGCTTCGCACATATGTTTATTCGCATATATGTATGTACATTCTTATTAACTTATTAATGATTGTCAGCTTTATGATTAAAATAAACTAATCCTTTTGATCAAAATTAACCGTGTTTTCACTTATATATACATATATAGGACATAACGAGAGTGTAAGTGAAATATTTAAAATTTAAGCTCAAGTGTTTGCATCCTACGAAGTTGGGCAGCCAAATAATCATGCCTATTTCTCATAAAATTTATAATATAGCTTATTATTTTCTTACCGATCTTCCATTCCATAAGCTGATCTATTACGGAGTGTATTCCTACTCTATCGAAGGCATTTGCAAAGTCAAGCGATATTATTGAGATATGCTTTTTTTTCTGAGAGAGAATCTGTTATCATGTAGTCTAAGAAAATTAGGCTGTCAGTAACAGATCTCTCTTTTCTGAATCCCATTTGGTGGCTATTGAGTAGCTTGTTTGAATTAACAAACCACCATAGTCTATTAGCTATAATTCTGTCCAAAATCTTCGCGCACACAGGGTTCAAAGATATAGGCCGGTATGATTGTATGCTGGTTTTGTCTGCCTTTGGTTTAAGTATTGGAGTTATTGTACTTAGTTTATATAGCTGCGGTAAGTAGTTGTCCAAAATTTTGTTGTAAAAAGAAGTAAGCCTTGATTTTGCACTTGGAGAGAGGTGATGAACCATGTCATAAGTGATTCGGTCAAAGCCTGGGGAAGAACCGTTTGCTTTTTTTAGTGCGATATGCAATTCAATATTTGATATGGGTTTCTCAATTATTTTAGCCTTTTCATTAGGTCTAAATTCGGCTACGCTGGTGTAAAGTAATGTTTTCTTTAATCTGAACTGTTGCGGGAATTTTGAGTCGTGTGATTGTGTGGACCAGTGCTGACAAAAGGAATTACTAATTTCGAAATCGTCTGTGATAGTGGATTTGCCCGAGCTTATGCAATGTATATCCGTGTGAGATTTGAGGCCACAGAAACGCCTTATATTTGACCACACTGTTCTGGAAGGGGTGGTAGGCTTGATAGCGGATGTGAATGTGGATATAGAAGTTCTTTTGGTGATTTTTATTTCCCTTTTTAGTTTGGCTGCGGTTTTTTTGTAGTTCAAGATGCTTTCGTTCGTAATAGACCGCTTCAGCTTAATCCAAAGCTTGTTCTTTTGAGTCTTTAAGTTCTCTATATTTTGATTCCACCAAGGGACAGATTTCTCTAAATATCGAACTGATGATTGGGGAATGGATACGTGTGCGCTTCTTAATATTATTCTTTGCATATTGGCGGCTTCTTTGTTGATGTTTTCACTTACTTCTATTTCTCTAGTAAGTTGGTCTGAAATCTCATAATAAAGGCCCCAGTTGGCAAGCTTAGTTAAGAATTTCGGTTTAATGGGGTTGAACGTGAAATTGTTTGAGGTGAATGGAGTTGTTATAATGGGAAAATGATCACTCCCCATGAGGTAGTCATTTACTTTCCATTTAGCGTCGATAGCTAGTGGAGGTGAAGAAAAGGTGAGGTCGATATGGGATAAGGTGTTGTGTGTGTTGAAGTGAGTGGCAGTGCCGTCATTGAGTAGGGTGTAATGAGAGTTATCTAAAAACTTTGAAATCAAGTTCCCTCTGGCATTATTACGGGAAGATCCCCATTTTCTGTGCCAACTGTTGAAGTCTCCAGTAACTAAACGAGGTAAACGGGTGGGTTCAAAAGCTTCTAGCAACAGTGGTGACGCCAGTCTGGTGGCATGGGATATGTAGGTAGAGTTAATGATAAATTTTATTTTAGAGTGAATTATGGCAGATATTGTTTCGAATTGTGTATTGGTGTTCAGGGGTTCATATTGTATTTGTTTATGTATTAGAAGTGCAACTCCTCCGTAAGCTGTTGTTGCTTGATTTTTGTTAAGCATAATATAGTTGACGGGAGTTGGAATGTTATGTGTCGTATGGAGGTGAGTTTCTTGTAAAGTAATTAAGAGTGGTCGGTATCGCTTAATTAATATAAGAAGTTCGTTGTAGTGTTAACGTAGCTGTTGATGTTCCATTGCATTATTTTAAGAGTCATTGCGAGAGTAGCTTAAGAGCTTGCGTTGTGAGGTGAGAGGATGGTAGGTGCTGTTGGAGATGTGTGGGTATGTGTTGGCTACTGGTAAATTGAGATAGGTTTGATTATTACTGTATGCTAATAGAAAACATAGGTTAAAGAGTGTTTGCCGTTTAAAAGAGTTTGATGTTATGTGTAATGTGACTACTCTTTGGGTATTTGTGATCAATTTAGGTAAGAGGGTTAATATAAATGATGATATTGAGTAATAAATTGTTTTCTTAGAAAGAACACAATAATAGCTTAGCGTAATACATATATATCTATAGGACTTCCTCATGTTGTAGTTCCATTGTTGTGGATTCGGATGAATCGTCGAGCTCATGTTTGGTTGGTTTTGGTGATTTGGAATTGCTAGTTGCAGAGTGCTGTAATTTCAGTATAGCTTTCATTTTGTTTGAAATACCTCTGGGAAAAATTTTAATTTTTGTTTCGGTTATACGCTGTGTGGTGGGTTTAGGCAAAGGCTTCGATGTTGAAGGAGTGACGTCGTCGTCTGAAGGTAAGCTTTCATAACTTACTAGTTCTCTTCGTTGCCGTTGCTGATTTATTGGTTTGGTGACGGTGCTACTTTGAGCGGGCGATTCTTGTGTTTGTGCGTATAGAGCAGAGTTGTTACGGGTGACAGCTGAGTAAGATGGTCCGCTATGATGGTTTCGCTCTTTGTATGTGGATATTGCTTTCCTTCTGTCAACCTTTTCCAATGTTATGATCGCTTGAATCTCTTTCTCACGTACGAATATGGGCCATTTTTTGTCGTATGAGTTGTGGTTGTAGGTTTGGATGTCGTTTTCTTTGCAGTTGACGCAGTTCTTTTTGTTTACACATTCTTCGTTGTCTTCGCTGGTATGAAATTCGTTAGCACAGTTAGGGCATATTTTGGCAGTTTTGCATATTTTTTCTGTGTCCATATCGTCGACATTTTTTACACCTTAGAATGTTAGGTCGGATTTTGATTTTTTCGTACCCTATTGACATTTCAGTTGGCAGAGATATTGAAGAGAAAGTGAGTATAATTAGACCAGTCTCCTTCAGTGAGTCGTTGTTTTCCTTTTTAAGTATTTTCTTCACTTCTGTTACGTTTTGGTTTCTCAATTCATCGAGGATTTCTTCTTCTTTTATACCGCGCAAATCGTTGGAGTAGATGACCCCTTTAGTTGAGTTAAGTGAAGTGTGCTCGGAGATTTCAATGTGTATAGTGGGCGAGAGTGCCACTAATTTCACTAATTTTTCGGCTTGATTGTAGTTTTTAGTTTTAATTAATATGTTACCATTTCTGAGTTTTTTGCAAGTTTCCACTTCACTACCGGCGGTATAATCGATTACCTTTTTAATTAAGAAAGGCGGCACATTTGCGAGTGTATCGTTACTTAATTTTCTGCACATAACCAAATACTTAGGGCCACATGTTTTTGTGTGGTTAAAACTAATTAATGGTTGAGCATTCTTTTTCCCGGCCGGCGGTAAAATTGGTTGGTCGAACATTGTTGTTGTTGGGGGGTAAACCCCGGCTAAATATCTGGAGGCACTCGGAGGCCTGTCTTTTTTATGTCACGGACTGTATATGTGGCACTATAAGATTATTGTCTAAGAAAATAGTATTTTATTGTGTGCACAGTAGTAATTAAAGCACTTCGGTTTTGCAAAACAAAAACAAAATACGAACACTTGTAGGCGAAAGAGATAACTGTCCAGCGCGAGAGATTGTCAGAGACTGTATTTTTATGCTTTGGGTGCCGATTTGGTGCTATGACCAGGGGATGAAATATCCTGAAAATAAACTTTTTGGGCGTATTCGGACAGCTGTCAATAGTTGGCAAAACGCCTTCTCTCGAAATTCCAATTTATATTTCGGCGTTCACAGATCCTTTTAGAATTATTAGGGCCCAACACCAAACTTGGTTACAGCTGCACCCACCATTAAATAAGGCGAATGCTTTACGGTGAGCAAAACACAGTTTTCCAAAAAAAACGATCCCCTTTCTTACGACGCTCTGTGGCATCTCCGTCCGGTTTCAACAAATTAAATTTGGATTCATCGGAAAAAAATTACATTTCCCCAATCTGATGTAGTCCAAGTTTTGTGTAACTTTACCCACTCTAATCGCTGTTTCTTCATTCGTGTAATGAGAAGTGGCTTTTTGGCTGTACGTCGCGTTCGGAATCCAAGATTATTCAGCACATTTTTACCCCATTGATTTCGTTAAATGTTGCATTGATTGTTCCAGCATATTGAAAGCGATCACTTTTGCACATCCGTTTAATTTGTCGTTCGTGACGAGGTTTTACTGTTTCCGGACGTCCACTGCCCTTTTTTCGAGCTAATCAATTAAAATACGTATAATTTTTAATTATATTACGCACGCTCCAATATCTTATGCCCATTTCAGGAGCTATTTGACATTTGGATAATTTATTTTACATAAAGCTACGATTTCTGCTTTCTTTTCTGTTGACACCACCATGTTCAACGTTACTGGTTTTCACATCGTATTCAAAAGAAAATACGGCAAATACTGTAATAAACAGTGCGGAGACTATCGGTAAAATAATGTAGTCACATGACAAAAAAGCTAAATAAGACAAATAGTGAATTTTGAGCAAATAGTGACAGTTCAAAATAGGAATAATAGAAAATTTTCGACAAATTTGGCTACAAAGTGTTATAAGGTCATAAGGCGGCTACACCCACTATTAGGAAAGAAGTAAATTTTTGTGTCAAATAAAAATATAAGAAAAATACTTTAAAGGTATTAAATACTAAATAAAAGTATTTAAATCCGTTTTGTTGCTTATAAACTTGGTTTTTTCTCCATTTTCCATATACATTTCTAAATTAGAAAACTTATTTTTTACAGCGTATTTTAATTTTCGCTAACAAACAATTATTTAATAAGGCGTTAAATCGCATGATCTTGGTGGCCAACTTACGGGTCCATTTCTTGAGATGAATTGTTCTCCGAAGTTTTCCCTCAAAATGGCCATAGAATCGCGAGCTGTGTGGCATGTAGCGCCATCTTGTTGAAACCACATGTCAACCAAGTTCAGTTCTTCCATTTTTGGCAACAAAAAGTTTGTTAGCATCGAACGATAGCGATCGCCATTCACCGTAACGTTGCGTCCAACAGCATCTTTGAAAAAATACGGTCCAATGATTCCACCAGCGTACAAACCACACCAAACAGTGCATTTTTCGGGATGCATGGGCAGTTGGCCACCAAGATCATGCGATTTAACGCCTTTAGACTATTTTTTGTGGGGCTACGTCAAGTCTAAAGTCTACAGAAATAAGCCAGCAACTATTCCAGCTTTGGAAGACAACATTTCCGAAGAAATTCGGGCTATTCCCGAAATGCTCGAAAAAGTTGCCCAAAATTGGACTTTCCGAATGGACCACCTAAGACGCAGCCGCGGTCAACATTTAAATGAAATTATCTTCAAAAAGTAAATGTCATGAACCAATCTAACGTTTCAAATAAAGAACCGATGAGATTTTGCAAATTTTATGCGTTTTTTTTTAAAAAAAAGTTATCAAGCTCTTAAAAAATCACCCGATATATCAAATTTCGTAAATATACATATCTTGTCAAATGTGAAAATTTTCCATACAAGAACTTGATTCCGATTGTTCAGTTTGTATGGCAGCTACATATATGCAATAGTTAACCGATCTGAACAATTTCTTCGGAGATTACATTGTTGTTTTAAAAAAAAATTTGTACTAAATTTCGTGAATATATCTTGCCAAATGTGAAAGTTTTCCATACAAGCATTTGATTCCGATCATTCAGTTTGTATGGCAGCTATATGCTATAGTGAACCTATCTGAACAATTTCTTCGGAGATTACATTATTATCTTAGAAAATAACCTGCCCCAACTTTTGTGAAAATACATTGTGAAATGTGAAAGTTTTCCATACAAGAACTTAATTCCGATCGTTCAGTTTGTATGGCAGCTATATGTTATAGTGGTCCGATATCGTTTCGACAAATGAGCAGCTTCTTGAAGAGAAAATGACGTTTGCAAAATTTCAAAACGATATCTTAAACACTGAAGGACTTGTTCGTATATATGCATATAGACGGATAGCTAAATCGACTCAGATCGACATACTGATCATTTATATACATTTGTCCACAAAAAAATAGGACTGACCACATGAGAAAAACGAATTGTTAATTTTCACTAACATAAATGTTTTTTTTTCAAACTTTTTGCACAATGTAATTTGCTTAAGATCTATTAATTTTTCCAGATTCCATGTTCCACAAAAAAATAGGACTATACGAGACCGTTCTATAATTTTAATAAATAATGCTTCTAAAGTTTCACAGAATATTAAAATAATTAATATTTCGATGAATAACCTCGACTTTTTTAACACAGCATCACACCTTCGAAGCATGGAGTCTATGAGATCCTGGCAAAGTGTTATTGGTATTCCTTTCCAAGCCTTTTTCCCTACTTGCCATAAATCTGTCGAATTGGTTGGTTTCTCTTCAGCTACTTTCTTCTTGATAGCTGTCCACAAGTTTTCAATGGAGTTGAGGTCAGGAGACTGAGCAGGTTACCGCATAACCTCAACTCCGTTGGCCCTAAACCATTTTTTTGCGCACTTGCTTGTATGTTTAGGGTCATTATCCTGTTGATATACCCATATCAATGGCATATTCCATAAGGCTGACACATGCCACACACATTACCTCATATAATATTTTGACATATGCCCTTCGGTCCATGATGCCTTCAAATAAGTGAATCGGATCAACACCACAATGTGAAAAACGAACGCGTACCATGATTTGGCATCGTTATATATAACGGTTTTTATGGTAAACCGGGGATTATATTCTGAGTTAGGAGGACGTCGTACAAAGTTCCTAGAGCCTGTACTACCAAATAACTTAACTTTGGAGTCGTCTGACCACAATATGTTTCGCCATTTAGACGCGGGTCAGGAGCCATGCTCCTTTGCAAATTGTATGTGGGCTTCCTTGTGCTTCTTTTTAATGTGTGTCCTTTTCTTGGCCTTCGGGAAAATTATTTGTTCTGCCCAAAACGCCTAAGTTCAGTTTCAGTATTAACTGACAAATTTAGTTCGTCATGGATGCAGAATTAATTTTGCAGTGGCGTACTATATTGCGATCGTCTGCAGTGGATGTTTTGCGCTTTTGTCTACTAGTTTCATTTTTGTTTCTATAACTTAAGGCATTTGCTATTATTTGAGGAGAGTATTTTATGATTTTTTGGATCTCTTTATAAGTTTTTCCTAGTTTTCTCAATTTTTTTTTTATCGTTTTCCGCTTTTCCTCTGTACAATGATTTCCTCTACCCACTGGAGAAAAACCCAATGATTAAATAAAATAATAACTAATTTAAATGGCTGCTAAATTATGGAACTATACTTACTTTTTTAATTTTGTGAAAATTTTTTATGTCAAGGACTATTTTGAAAACGAAATATCTAACACTCCTATTATTTTGTGGAAAGCAATAACAATTGTCTCCGAGAACCAGCAAAGCAGAAGTAGAATAGCAGTAATCACAATAAAAATTTGTTTTGTATTTTAATGCTAGTATCCCGTTATGTGTATCGTTATTGTTTCACGTCATTTACATGTAATTTAAAAAATTACACTCCTATTATATTGTGGACAACTGTATATACATACTTTATAAGGTCTCCGATCCTTCTTTCTGGGTGTTACAAACTTCGTGACAAACTTAATATACCCTGTTCAGGGTATAAAAATTACCTGATACGTCAATCGTAAGCGGTGATTGGCATTATGAGCTCTAGTGAAAGTGATGGGGATAAAAAATAGTGCAAAGATAGCTACGAGATCGTAGCAATAGCGCAGGTATAAAAAAAAAACAAATTATGAATCCTCATTAACAAAATTGTGTAGATGTATCGTTGAACAAGACGGTGGAGAATTTTAGGATATGGCAAGAGAGGAAGGTATAACCCAAAAAAGGGGAGGCATTACATAACATCTGCATACAATTTACAATAAATTACGCCCTCAAAATTGCGATTCTTACCACATACAAGAAATGGACACTGGGGTAGGTAACCACCTCACCGCAATGGTCCAAAGTATTATTTAATTAATTTAATTCAAAAATGTATCTGTCCTTAACCTTGTAAATAATTTTATTTTTAAAATACAAGAATTTTGTTCATATAAATACATTTTTTTTTAATTTTTAATTAGATATTAAATTCATTGGTTTCTTGTTTCTTGTTCTTTATAACTAAAAATTAAAAAAAAAAAAAATTTATTTAAAAAAATTTGCTCACGTTTCCATAAATTTGTCTATTACGATTGGTAGTTTGCGTTCCAATGACGATTCGAACGAACTGATGCGTTTATATACTCGTTTACGTATGTCATCATACCAGATTACAATACAAGCGTTGCGATCACGTACATATGTATGTCATAATACGAAATACAGGCTTTTCCGCGACGAGTGATACCTTCACGGATGTAACGATTCGACCCCTGATTAATTTTTATTAAAAGTTACCATGTAAACATTATTAAGTCAAATCGATTTTTTTTTCTGAGCGGGAGTGCAGTTGCCGCTGAGTTATGGGCACAATTCCGATTTCTTTGGCGCCACGATTTGAAGATACCGTTAGAAAGAGGAAGTCCTCCTGATTAAAAAATAAATATAGGTACCGCAAACGCTTAGTATAGTACCGCAAACGCTTAGTTTACGAGATATTCGACCTTAAAGTTCAAAAATTCCCAAAATCCGCACATTTCAACAAGCTATTTTACCGCATTAAACACACTTTACTCACATTTTTCAATTCAAATTAATTAAATTAAACTATAAACCTTTAAATAAATCCACATTTTACACTTTTAACAGTTTTTTTTACCGAAGAAATCTTTATTTTAAAAATTAGATTTTACACTCGTAGTGAACATCATGTGTGTGCTAAAAATTACGACGAAATGGAGCGTTGCCATGTGATAATAAGGAAATTCGCTGAAATTCCTTTTTTCCCAAAAATTCCTCTATCCATTCATATGGATATGTTCTTTATTTAATTTAATAAACAAATAATCATGTTATATAGTAATATTATATAATAATATGGTATATGTTCAGGAGAGTGGCTTTTCCGAAAACGTGCACCAATTTTACGGGAAATGTCTTAAAATACTCGTTTTTAATTCTACTTTACGAATATGTATGGCGCGTGTCTTTGAAAACAATATTTTCTTTGTTTTTATAAAAAAAAACATCGTATTGCCCGAATTTAAAAATTCACTTTTACACTTAACACGTTTTTAGATGCTAAAAATATATTTTCTATCAATTATATACACGTATTTATTGATGTTGTTTAGTTAATTAATAAGAGGAATTGGATTTTATGTTATTTTTATAAAAATATGAAAAATTTCACAATCACTTCACTTCAACGAATATGGCAAGGTTATGTTCGAAATTACGGCATCCCTGTTATAAATTCGAATGGCCGCTATTGATTCATGCACTGATCGTTTTCGAATTATCGATACTCTCGATATTCGTGACTGAACGAGAATTGAATTCGAGCGTTCGAAAAAAATAACCCTAGTCGGTCCAACACCCCGGCGTTCATAATTCTTCTGTGTCCAACTCCTTCTTCTTTATGCAATAATAATGAATTATAAATTTTTCTATTATGTATTTCTCATTTTTACCAATTCTCTTTCAGACCCGAATACTGAGAATATCGATATTTTAATTTCTTTTTGTTTTTCCAATTATTATTATTTTCCTATTATGTATTTCTCATTTTTACGAATTCTCGTTCAGACTCATATGTATATTGAGAATGTCGATATTTTAATTTCTTTTTATTTTTCCAATTATTATTATTTTTCTATTATGAGTTTCTCAATTTTATCAATTCTTGTTTAGTCTCGAATATCGAGAGTATCGATATCTCGAAACCGATCAGTGCATGAATCACTAGTACCCAATTGAATTTCGAACTATGATGCCATTTATAGCGTAAATATCGTGCAAAATCAAAATTACAAAAAAAACATAAAATTAGCCATATATATTCGAAAATTGGAATTAAATTTAAGGCATTTCCCGTGAAAATTGGTGAACGTTTTCGGAAAAGCCGCTCTCCTGAACATTTACCAATAATATTATATAATAATATTATATATATTGTCACTTAATATACAAAACGACGTATTATCAAAAATAAATGGAAAGCGCTGACAGATATAATAACCAAAATTTAACCATTTTATAACGAAACTCAATATATTTTTTTTTATTTTAACGCAGAAAGGATTACTACGCGATAGTACTTCAGTCACCCCGGGTATTCGCTCGACCAGGGTTATTTTTTTAAAGTGCGGCCAAAGGCCGCCAACGCAGAAAGGAGTACTACGCGAAAGTACTTCAGTCACATAAATCACGTAGAAAGTATTATTTTTATAGTTAATACAGAAAAAAGAATCACGCGAAAAAACAAACAAAGAAAAATTGTTAAAAATCCTACATATTTGCTGTTTAAAATGTGGCAAAGCTCGTTTTCCTCATAATTGTAAACAATCTAACCCTTTCAACGATGAGTGTGCTAAGTGATTTTTAAATTAATAATATTAGGTAAAATATAAGAAATTAAAAGTGAAATGTGAACTTATTTCAATGTTTAATAATATTTAAATATACAGAGTGAAAAATGTGAAAAAGTTTAGTGAAACATAGAGAAATACCATGTGTTATTAGTGCAAATTTTTTAACTTTTAATCGTGAATATTTTAAAAAATAAAAGTTATTTTTATATTATTTTTGGATATTTCTTCCCTCAAGAAGCTCCCCTATCCGCACATATCCCATTTATATGGAAATTCGGTTTTTTTACCCTCCGCCAAAGTAATCGCAATCGTGCCAAGTTATGGTTTTTGAGATATTTGCATTTAAAGTACGTATGAAATAAGCGCTGCCCTGATCGGATTATTTTTTTAAGGGCGGACAAAGGCCACCAACACCCCCATGTTGGACCAACCAGGGTATTTTTTTTCTGAATATACCAAAGCAGAAAGTAATTCTATACGAAAAACTGATAATTTGCTATTGCCTTGGGAGTATTGTTTTATTTCTTTTATTTATTTATTATTTTTGCAAAAGAAATGGATAGAAAAAAATTAGTGAAGTATTCGTGGATACCATAAGTCAGCGATAATTAAAAATATATATATTCTTTATTTGAAGGAGTTCCTCTATACGGACATAGCGATTTTAAGTCCGAAACCGGCGGATGTTATTCTAAAATTTACCCATATCATCCTTATGGGATGATATTTTAAAATTCACCCTTACGGAGTTTCAGGACATAACCCAGACCTCAATTCAATTGAAAATCTTTGGTCAATAGTGAAAAGAAAACAGCTCCAACAAACATGGGCAACGTTTAAGATCGTGACGACAGAATGGAGTCGAATTTGAAAGGCATTATTAAAAATTTGGTAGAGAGCATACTAAACCGCGTAAAATAAGTCGTTTCGGCTGCGATTTAGAATAGCATCTCCCGATTTCGGGGTTAAAATGGGTATGTACGGATATGGGAGGTCCTCCAGATCAAGAATTTATATACATATGTATATATAATTGCCGCTCACTTATGGATTTTGAGATATTTGCATTTAAAGTTCAAAAAATCAGCTATTTAAAATGCGTGTTTCTCACATTTTACACTTAGATTTTTAACTTTTATATCCACTAACACTTCACTAATTCGTTTCTAATAATTTATTTTATTCTAAATGGTGCAAAAAGAACTTTTATTCAACATTTAACTTTTGTTCATTTATTTTTGTTTATACAATAACAAAAGGTTTGCATTCTACCTATTAACCAGTGCTACCTTAAGTTCATATTTTACAGAACTGAGAGAAATAAAGAACACACCCAATATCCCAATGAGAGGAAATATATAACACATTAGTTTTCCGCATAGAATTCCTTTCGGCAGCGCGACCGGCTTAAAAACAAAAACCCTCGGTCGGAATAAGACCTGGGCGTGCTCAGTTCTTTTGCGTTGAACTCCTTTTTGCGTTGGCGGCCTTCGGCCGCGCTTCAAAAAAAATAGCCCTAAGTCGGACCAACACCTGGGCATGCTCAGTTATTTTGCGTTGAACTCTTTTTTGCGTTGGCGGCCTTTGGCCGCACTTCAAAAAAATAACCCTCGGTCGGATCAACACATGGGCGTGCTCAGTTCTTTTGAGTTGAACTTCTTCTTGCTTTGGCGGCCTTCGGCCGCGTTTCAAAAAAATACCCCTTGGTCGGACCAACACCTGGGCCTGCTCAGTTTGTTTGCGTTGAACACCTTTTTGCGAACCAACACAGGGATTTAACAAGATAAAGAGAATTCGGAAAGATTTTACATAACTTAACACACGATAATGAATTTAGTTATGACATCATAATCTTTCTTTTTTATTTTTATTCCATTACAAAATATGATAACACTAATGTTTTGCTTGTTTACAACCATTTTCTTATTTTATGAATAAATGGATTTGAACTACAGTTTGATATGAAATTGAAGTTATTTTTGCACTATTTAATATAAAATAAATGATTAGAAACGAATTAGTGAAGTGTTAGTGGATATAAAAGTATAAAATATAAGTGTAAAATAAATTATAAATCGGAGAAACACGCATTTTAAATAGTTGATTTTTTGAACTTTGAATGCAAATATCTCAAAAACCATAAGTCAGCGGCAACTATATGTACATTTATATATTCTAGATCTGGAGGACCTTCTCTATCCGTATATACCCATTTTAACCTCGAAATCGGGGGATGCTATTCGAAATCGCAGCCTTTTTTTTCTTTCAATCTCTTCGAATTTAACCGATTCGTTGAAAATTAGTCTTCCGATTTAGTTCAAAAGCAAAGTAACTACGTTGAAAATATATGCTGTCGTTAAAAAACTATTTTGAAGCAAATTATGTTAAGGGGTTTTCAAATGTTGTTGATCGAAGAAATTGTGTAAAATATTTCTGAAGTTGCAGTCTAAGTTGGTCCCGACAGATCCATATCGAAAGTTTTTATGACAATTATGTACGCAAATAACGACGACCGCCAATTGAATCCCTGCACAGTCCATTTGCAGAAGTGTTTTTATTGAAATATCATATGCAGTAACTCCATTTTTATTTGAATTTGATATCATTTTCTTTCAACCCTTTCAAATAAGTTGTCTCTTCTAACAGTAACCCTAATACTTAAAAATTGGAATAATATTATGTTTTAAATTCTTGGAACTATATTTATCAGGTTCAGTTTTTTCTAAAAACTGTAAAAAAACATGTTTAAATATTAGCCATAATGTATAATGGCCATAAATCCACAATTTTATTGCTAATAGCACCAAAAAAAATATTTTTCGGTACTGATTACAAAAAACTTACCTATTCGTGGTTATTACACACAAATATTGCTAGAAGTATTCAACAACTTAGCGATTATTTATTATCTCCAAATGAAGATACAAAACGATTAAAAAACTTTATCCTTCCTATATGGAATTGCACAGCATCTAAATCCAAATCGACAACGACTCGCGCAAGGCACAGGCAACCTTAAAACATACTTTTAGAGATGCCATTCCATGTTCAAATTCTTTATAAAACCTTAACCATGCTGTACACGTACGATTAAATATGGTTTACATACAACAGTGTTCACATTGCTGGATTGTTCATATTTTATCACCATTGCGAAGCAACCCTCAAAACGAAGGCTTCCCTACAAGACGGGTAGCTGTTAGAAAACATGTAATAGCGCCCATACACGAGCACACAAGTGCGTTCGATCGGTATGAAATCGTTTCCCCATACACGACACACAAATCCATTTTGCGTTCGTTCTTCACAGAGTTAACATGTGCGACAGGCAAGCGGAACATTTCTTGGAATTTATTTCTAATGTAGCATTTTTATCTATTTCATTGTATTTCATTAATAAGTTATTCCAACTTTTATTTTTCTTACACTATGTATGAGCGCTTAGGCAAAAAGCGAAAACTTTGAAGCGTGATTTCTCGGTTTTTCATTTTTACGATTATTCTTAATTGGCGGGCAGGATAGAAAAAAAACTAAATCGTATGGAATTATTTTCATTGGCATAAAATTATCTTATATTTAAACTAAAAAAATATTAAGAAAAGTCAAGTTTTAATTGTATATTTTTAAACAGCATAAAATAAAATTCTTTTGAAAAGCCACTACTTATTCAATTTTTAATAAAATTTTAAATTTTACACTTTTTTTTGGAATTTTCTTAGTTTAACTAGAAGATAAATTAATAAAAAATATGAATCTCTTTGTTTCCGTTAGAAATTGCGACCTACATCCTGCCCGCCGTCCGAAAAATGTACATGCGAGATGCATCGGGTAATTGCTTCCCAAAGGCAGAATATCAAAGATTTCGTATCCAAAATATTTGTGAAAGATGTTCAAATATAGAACTATAAAGCCTAGAAATTTCGCTTGAATCAATTATTTCTTTCCCTCCCAAAAAAATCCTCAAAAAAATCGATTTTTTGCAGCCTCGAAAGCAAGCTCTCCCATTAACACATGGCATTGTCCGCGATCTTCACTGTTCGGCGACACGAGAGAAATGAGATTTTGTGCGCCGACAACGCCATACACGATAAACTTGTTCGCGCACCGATCGTAAAAAATCAAACATTTTCGCGAACATGGATCGGTACGCGAACAAGCCCATACACGATAAACCGCAAGCGCACACATACCGATCGAACGCACTTGTGTGCTCGTGTATGGGCGCTTTAAGTGACTTGTTATTGTTCACTTTTTCATTCCTTAAAATATTTGTTACTTTTGTTCAGAGAGTGAGAAAAAAGTAACACATAGCTATTTAATGTTCAATGGTTATCTCGATCTAACCAATGGCAAATATCGCATGCTGCCTTGTTCTAACAGAATACACACATATGTTAGCAAATCTCTTCACAGTAGTTACGAGCAATTCTTTTGTTAGCGCAAAGCTTACCTATGTGTTATGGATAACAAAAAGTATTTGTTACCCGAATATCTGTTAGTGTTATTATTTTCGTTATCAGTTTGTTACCTATAACATATAAACATGTTAGTAGGAATAAGCAGTAACAAGATTATTTGTTACCCATTTGTTACTTCTAGCAAATTCAATTCTTTTAAATGAAATTCAGGTTTTTTTTTATTATTTCGCTTTATTTAATAATAACATCAAAATAATCAAATATTTACTTAAACTAATAACGAGCTCCACGTAATGCTCGTCATCCAAGTCACCGGACCAGCGGAGTCAGCACACCCGTTTCCCCAATCAATGACGAGCAGACGTTCCATTGCAGGACCATGGAGAAGTTCGAATAGCAATTACCAACAAAGCGACGGGAGCAGATGGTTTGCCGGCCGAGCTATTCAAACACGGCAGCGAAGAGCTGATAAGGAGCATACATAAGCTTCTTTGTAAAACATGGTCGGACGAAAGCATGCTCAACGATTGAAATTTAAGTGTGATCCTCAATATATCGAGCGTATTGTGTGAAAGATTAAAGCCCACCGTCAACAAACTGATTGGACATTATCAGTGTGGCTTAAGACCTGCCAAATCAACAACCAACAAGATATTTACCATGCGCCAAATCTTGGAAAAATCCCATGAAAAGAGAATCGACCCACACCACCTTATAGTTGATTTCAAAGCTGCCTTTGACAGCACGAAAAGGAGCTGTCTTTATGCCGCGATATCTGAATCCCCGCAAAACTAGTACGGCTATGTGGACTGAAGTTGAACAATAACAAAAGCTCCATCAGGATCGGGAAGGATCTTTTCGAGACGTTCGAGGGCAGGACGAAATATCTCCTGTCATCAAATAAACAGTCGTCGCAATTGCGACTACTGCTGACAGTCATAACTGCGAAGTTGTATATAATTTCGTCTATTTAGGAACCAGCCTGAGTAGGCAATTGGGAAGTAAAGTCATTCATTATTCCCGTCCTGCTATATGGTGCAGAGACATGGAGGATAACAATAACTAATGAGTTGCGAGTTTTCGAGAGAAAATTTCTGCGATAAATGTATAGTCCTTTGGGCGTTGGCCACGGCGAATATCGCATTCGATGGAACGATGAGCTTTATAAGATGACATAGTTCAGCGAATTAAAAGACAGCGGCTACGCTGGCCAGGTCATGTTGTTCGAATGGACGAAAACACTCTAGCTCTGTTGTCGTCGCAGTATCCGCGGGGGGAAGCAGAAGAAGACCTCCACTCCGTTGGAAGGACAAGGTGGAGAAGGACCTGGCATCGCGTGGAATATCCAATTGGTGCCATGTAGCGAAAAGAAGAAACGACCGACGCCGCACTGTTGTTAACTCGAAAACCAATTCATCGAAGTGATTTGAACCTGATGCACTCTAAATCTCTTGGTGCACTCTGAATTGCGCCATTTACCTATGAGCATTGGAAACCTATTACATTATCGCAGCTGATTTAGACACTACAAAGAGAAAAAAATGTAAAAAAACAAAATTAATTAAACGCAATTAATCTGAATTCATCTGAAAATCGATTTCCAAAATAAAAAAAATTCGTCCATTATTTGTATTTTGCATTTGTAACAAAATACTATATAACGATGTTTTCTTTTAATAAATACTAGCCGACCCCGCAGACGTTGTCCTGCGCGAAATTATGTCTTTTGAATTGAAAAGACAAAAATTCATATTGTGTCGATTATCATTTATTTGAGATTTTTCTACATTTGTTTTTCAATGTAACGCAGCTTGATAAACAACAATTTTTTGTTTCTGTTCCGGTGTACAGAAAAGATGGTTTTCCAACTCGTGAGCACGCCACGTATATCTGGCCGTGTGAAAATTATAGCATTTCCAAATTTATGCCACACACTATGCGACTACCCTTGTGTCCGGTCGATTGTCATTTCAAACACAATTTTCCCTGGAAACTGAATACGTTTGAACTGAAATGGCAAATCGTTAGAACTCAAAAAAAATCCGTAGAATCAAGCATTCTGCCCCATGTATTTGATAGGTGCATCACAAACATATTGCGAAACATAATAACGACAGATCCAACTTTGAGACGCAAATGATGCGGTGTCATACAAAGCCTCTCCAAAGCACTTAGAAATTCCACTTTATAATTCGCGGCTTCGTCTCATTGTCAATACGTTCTCTGGTAAAAGGCATTTGACAGGACTGCCAATCTTGCGGCAAAACTTTATTTCATGAGAATTTGTATAGGCGGGATGTATCATTTTTTTTTTTTTTGCAAACCGTGCAATGATACACACATTAAATTTCTTATGTGCACCCTCCAAGCAGACCCCAATCGCCCCTGAAAATTTCATTGAAATCGGGCAAGCGGTCTAGGAGGAGTATGCGAACAGGAAGTTTTGCCACTTAATTTTATATATATAGATTAAGCGATGTGAATTCTTGAATTTTATCATCTGTCCAACGGCAGTGAAAACGGCTAGATAAGTGAAAAAATTAAATGTAATCTAATCAGTTTCAATTTTTGGTGGGAACATAGTATAAGGTTTCGGTTTGGGAAATACTAGTATTAGAGATGTCTGCTATTTAATAAAAGCGAATGAACTATTCTCTTTTTTGCAAGTAGGGTAGCCAGAACTATTTGAGAAATTTTATTATATCTAGCTTATTATTATTGTTTTATGTTAAGTCATTACTTGTCAATATTTTTTCCAGAGATGAAGAGATGCCCAACTCTCCTGTCACTAGAAATGTGAGAGCTGCTCACCTACCGAACTTTGACGGTTGACTGGATTGGGTAGGTTTTGACATTTCGCAATTGGTAGAAAAGAGACGACCGGATTGAAATCTCGCCAAAATAATATTAGAATGGAGGAATTCGTAGCGGATATCGTTTCTTCGAAGAAAAAAGAATCAGCAAAAAGTGTTAAGTGAAAAGTGAAGTAGGTAGTGAAATTTTGAAATTTTTTAATATATCACTGAAAATAAAAGGATAAATCATCAAATATAAATGTAAGTAGCCTTAAAGTAATTTGCGACCATAATTATATATAAAACACATTTTAATTTACACCAAAAATGCCGAAAACACCGATATGGAAAAAATGCATTGTGGGCTGCAATGAGGGAAGTGCGGTTTTTAGATTTCCAAACGAAGTGCAAAAAGTGACCAAATAAGAAATAATAAAATCCGGTGTTAAAACTTTTTTTAATAAACAGGAAAAGAATTAAAGATACATTTCGATATTTGAAATTAAATTTCTTAAATATATAAATATAACGTTAACACAGTTCATTTAAGTATTTTCAATGAGAAATTGATAGCAATTTTTAAATAATATTTAATTGTATGTATTATTTAAATAATTAAACTCAATTAAGCTGAATAAAAAAGTGTAAGAAAAAGTTCCGATAAATTTCGATATCGGCTGAAGGCCTCGTAGCCAGTGCTGCGTTTATGTTTTTATATAATAAAACTCTTTTTGTTATATGAATTATTATAAATAAAATAAATAAATTTTGATATTTTGAAATTGAATTTTTTAAATATTTAAATGTAACGAATACACTGATTCATTTGAATTGATAAGTTTATATGTTTGGTATTTTTGAACTTGTTTATGTATGTAGTTATTTTATGTTTTTATATAATTTTTTTTCTTTTGAATAGGCGTAAATGTTGGCTCAACCGTTTAGGTGTTTCCGATGAAACAAGGCAGGTATGTACAAAGAAGAAGAAGAAATTGAGGGACTTAAATAGGGTTTTGAAAAAAAAGTTAGATGAAAATAATAATAATACCCAACGATTACCCTCCTCCATCCCAACCGACGCGAGGGGCGCAATCCGCGAAAGAGCGGAATTAGCCGAGTCATAAAAGGCAAGAGAGTTTTAGGAGTTGCGATCTTAAGCTGCTCAGGTACAGAAACATAAATTTCAACAGCCAAAATTAAGAATTAGATTAAAGTAAGATTATTATTATTAAATGCTACTTGTTAAGAGTAGATAAAATAATTTTTTTAATGGTAAAGAGTGAGTCTGTTAGATCAAATGTGCTGGAATGAGAATTGAAATCATGACATATACGGCGGAATAGTTCGTTTAACTCAAAAGCGGGAACGATAAAATTAATATCAGATAAGAGAGATGGGCTACAGACTGGCCCATTCATGAGTTTTACAAGAAATATTATACCAAGCATCTCCCTACGACTAGCGAGTGTCGAGAGATTTATAAGTTTTAAACGGTTATTGTAAGGGGGAAGATTTAAATTGGAATACCAATGCAAATGATTTAAGGCAAAAAGTATCAATTGTTTTTGAACGGACTCTAACTTATCCGAATGGACTTGGTAACTAGGGTTCCAAACCACAGAAGCATACTCTCATTTAGGCCTCACCAAAGAAGTAAAAATAATTTTTGTGGTAAGCGGATCTCTAAATTCTAAACTAAGAGCGTCTTTAGCTCTAAAAACCGTGGAAGATTAAAATTGAGTGGGGTCTATAGTTACTCCCAGATCAACAAAACTGCATACTTGCTTGCGTATGAAGTAGGATCTACAGATCTACGTGAAAAGCACATCGTTTTACATTTTTTCAGGTGCAATGGCATGTCATTTCTAACACACCAAGAAACTAGGTTGTTGTTTGTTTAAAGTATGTATATGTTTTAAAAAGTTTTACATCGTCAGCATATAATAAAACTCTTGAATACTTAACAACAGATGAAATGTCATTAATAAATATCAAGATGGTATCGCTAGATATGACTTATTGAATTCTATTACTAAGATAAGAAGCAACCCATTTTAGAAATATTCAGGGGTGTTGTGGAATCTGATAGTTGTCAGAATCAGAATTGAAACCGATCAAAAAAATAGCAGGTGTCATGAATTTAGATATTATTGGTTTGATGTTCGAAACAGAATTTGTATCAGTTTTGGGTGTCATCGAAACCAATTTTGTCGGTTTTGCTATCAGAAATAAAACAAGAAGATAATCGCTAACAGATTTGAATACTCAGTTTATATTGTTGTGTTGTTAGACGGTTGACAAAATGTAAGTTAAGAAATTTATTTATTTTATTGTTACGAAGTAATTAACTTTATTTTTGTAGGGGAAAACATAAGAACAGAACGCAAAATACGATCATTATTGAATTTATGGAAAAAAATCCAGATATCTTAAGAGGATATACGAAACGCAATAAACCGACAACAGATTCGTTATGGCAGGAATTAACTGAATCCCTTAATGCTGCAGGTCCTCCACACAAAGATGTGAACGGGTGGAAAAAGGTAAGTAAATTTCAGTGAAAATTAAACTGCAATTAAAACAAACTTATTTCTATAGGTTATAACTGAGTGGAAGACCGAAATCAAAAGAAAATTAGCTCACAACAAAATTGAGAGTCGGGCAACAGGAGGTGGTCCATTTTCTTAATATCAGCTCGCTCCACACGAAGAAACTATTGTGCGTCTTTGTGGCATTTCTCAAACTATAGAAGGCATACCAGGCGTTTCTCTTGGCACCCAACCCCGTCAATGAGAATTTAAATATAACAATTGCAGGGGTGAATGTAGATTTGTCTTCCTCATCGCCAGAGCATTTATTTATTTAATTAAAGATCCTGGTTGTGAAATATACTTAAAGTACCTGAATTTATAAGACTGATTTTAGTTTAGTTATGAAGACTTATATTTAAAGATAAGAAATAAATCCATTGAGTTACAAAGTATTTGCCTCTCTTATTCTCCGGCCTTCGCTCTGCAGTGAACCATTATCAGATTGGAAAAAATTGTCATTGTCAGTGTCACTTGCAAGAATTACTACTTCCTGATTATATTCAATGTTGTAACGTCAGCAGATGTTGTGTAAGGCACAACAGACGTTTACAATTTTAACCACTTTTTCAGGGCGATAATATAATGACGGAACGCTGCCCACTCTCATACGAGTACTGTGTACGGAAATATTGTTTAGCGTGACTCATACCCCAGATGAAAGCATAATGAATTGAACCGGGATACCACGCATCAACCGCACGTATTCTCGTTCTCACAAATCTCACAAATTCTTTGAAAAATTAAATACATACATATATAAGTTAACACAATATTTTATGAACTACTACATAAATTCCATTCCCACATTATATGCTAGAAACATACAAACCGTTTGCATACTTTGGAGTCCTATTACAACCAAAAGTGCAACTGCGCTAAACGCGCATCCGCTAAATTCTTAAGTGAGCGAAACACGCGCAACCATGTCTTCTCCCCCAAAACCAAATAGCTGCAGGTGAGCGCTACACGCTTTCGCTGACCAAGCATCTTTGGTCACGTAGGCCGGCTCAAGCATAGGTTAGATTATAAACTTTAAAGTTAAGTGTAGTTAGTCTTTTTAAGTTACTAGACTCGACAGGCACATAGTGCCGCTAAAAAAACATAAATAATTTTAAGATAATAAAATAGGCACATAGTGCCGACCTAATAAAATTAATTAATAAATAAACCTCCGTCTCGTTAATTGGCGCCCGAGCAGGGACCGTGAAGAAAAAAATAATAATATTTTTAATACTCGCGGACGAAACCTAAATAACATTTCGTACCCGGCCACTTAGTACCCTTCGAAAACGAAAAGCATAAGCTAAATACAAATACATCGAACGGAAAGTGCGTGACGGGGAAATTTAGAATAAATTAAACAAGTGTAAAATTAAACAAGAGGAAAGATTTAAATTAATTCATCAAATACAACCAATATAACAAATACAACTACTAGAGGAAAGATTTAAATTAATTCATCAAATACAACCAATACAACAAATACAACTACAAGAGGAAAGATTTAAATTAATTCATCAAATACAACCAATACAACAAATACAACTACTAGAGGAAAGATTTAAACTAATTCATCAAATACAACAAATACAACTACAAGAGGAAAGATTTAATTTAATTCATTAAATACAACCAATACAACAAATACAACTACTAGAGGAAAGATTTAAACTAATTCATCAAATACAACAAATACAACTACAAGAGGAAAGATTTAAATTAATTCATCAAATAGAACCAATACAACAAATACCACTACAAGAGGAGAAATCTAAATTAATCACACAAAGGAGGAAACACTATCAACACAGGAAAATGCAAATGATATTTATGTAAGTTTGATATTAAAATTATTAGTAAGTATGGTTATGTGAAAGGAAATAATTATTGTTATAACAAAAGAAAAGTTAACACTGAAAAAAAAAAAAAAATTAATTTAAATAATCATAAACAAGTGAACAAAATGGCGCAATAAGAACAGATAGCAGAGACCCTTTCGAGGTTAAATTTGCAGGCAAATAATAACAGTTCAGGTACCTCCTCCTTACCCTCAACTGCTAGCCAGAGAAGAGAGCTTTCATACTTAATACCAGAAACAGTTACCGCCTTACTACACCCTAGAGTAGTAGAAGAAGAGGAGCATAGAGTGGACTTCAGTAGGCATACCGAGTCATTAGACCGAATACCAGATGTAGTGAAGTGTTTGAGGGAATTTTCTGGAAGACCAGGAGAGTTTAGCTCGTGGAGGAAATCCGTAGATAGGATACTGTTGATGCATGGTCAAAACAGGGATTCGCCAAAGTATTATTCAATTCTTCACACAATCAGACACAAAATTACAGGCGAGGCCGACGCGGCACTCGAGTCATATCGGACTCCATTGAATTGGAGTAAGATCAAGAAGTGCCTAATGCTTCATTACTCGGATAAAAGAGACGTCAGTAAATTAGAGTACCAAATGACAACTCTTGTCCAACAGGGTAGAACAGTAGAGGAATTCTACCACGAGGTCTACAGGTGTCTCTCTCTCATACTAGATAAGATTGATTGTCTGGAGCTAGGAGAGGAAGCCATGACTGCTATGGCTAATACCTATAGAGCAAAGGCACTAGACACCTTCGTTAGGGGTCTCAATGGGCAACTGCCAAGTTTACTCAGTGTGAGGGTACCAACCAGCTTGCCACAAGCCCTTCACATGTGCCTTAAATTGGACAATATGAACTATCGGACAAGCCATGCCAACAACATTTCCCGTATGATAAGTAATCAAAACCAGACAAACCACTCCCAACAACGAACATACCCCGCAAAGACGCAAGGACGATCGTTTTACCCAGAGCTTGCCAATTTTGGGCAAGAATCTTTCCCTAGACCTCCACAAAGGTATTGTCTAAACCTTCCCCTACAATATGGACGGAATGTCGTACTACAACCCGTTTCAAATCCGACTCCACAATATCGACAATACGGCACACCACAAGCAAATCGATACGCCACATCGTACAATACGCCTTACGGAAATTCTCAACAGGGTTACAGACCACAACTACCACTCAAACCACCAGTCCCAATGGACGTTGACAAGTCCATACAAACCAAACAGGTTAATTATCAGAATAGGCCACAACCCCAAGGACTTCATAATCCGGGGCAACGAAATTCAAACAATGGACAATCCCAATCATTTCATAAACGCCCACCCTCGCTAACTTTACAACAGCCCAATAAAATTCAACGACTCTATAATACAGAAGCTGTGGATCCTACTGCAGCATCCAACTCAAACGAGACTATTGAAAATGTTGAGGGATATTACTACGAAGACCCGCAATACCTTAGCTACGAACAAGAAGCGGCACATTCTGAAAACGAACAAACAGACTATGCTACCGATAACATTAATTTTTTAGATTAAAGCCTTCTTCGCTGCCATATTTTTCTTACAGGATGAGGAATGGTAACGAATTGAAATTATTGTTAGATACAGGTTCGAACAAGAATTATATTAACCCGACTTACATACGAAATCCTATTCCAAATCAACCCTTTTATGCAGATTCAGTTGGAGGACCCGTCAAAATAAGTCATCACGCAAATATCGATATCTTCAAAAATGAAATAGGACAAATTAAATCTCATATCATTCCAAGCCTAAAAACTTTTGATGCAATTATAGGTAACGACACCTTGAAAGATTTAAATGCAGTAATTTTTACAAACGAAAATTATTTCACTCTACTTAACAAATACAAATATCCCATCCAACAGCTTCCAATAAACTCAATTACACATACAACCCTACGGACTAATCACTTGAATCCTGAAGATAATGAAAAACTAAAGCAACTTATAAGTTCATGTCCAACCCTATTCGCCGAACCCGACAAGAAATTGACTTTCGTCACTAATAACAAAGCAGAAATTAGAACAAGAAATGAAAGGCCCATTTACTCAAAAACTTACCCATATCCTATACAATTCCCCTGTATGGGTAGTACCAAAGAAACAGGATGATTCGGGACAGAGAAAATATCGGATGGTAATTGATTATCGTAAGTTAAACGAAGAAACCATCCCAGATAAATATCCCATTCCGGATATTACCACCATTCTGTCCAACCTAGGGAAAAATAAATTTTTTTCCACCATTGACCTCAAAAGTGGTTTCCACCAGATTGCACTAAATGAGTTGTGCAGAATATGTAAAGAGAACCAATATGACCGACATCCAAACAATCCAAAACTCGGCGCTACACCTCTACCAGAGTACGCAGGACATACCATTCATATAGACATTTTTTCGACAGGCAAGCATAAAGTACTTACTTCTATTGACAAATTTTCAAAATTAGGTGTAATAAAAAATATAGACGGGAAAAGTATCGAAAACATAAAAAAACCATTAAGAGACATAATATTTTACTTCGGAGTACCCAAATGCATGGCTTTTGACAACGAAAAGACATTTAGTTCACAACCAAAAAAATTCATGCTAGAAAATGAATTTAACATACAAATTTTCACTGCACCACTATACAAAAGCTCAAGAACGGGACCTACAATACCATAATAGAAATAAGAAGGACACTATAGACTACAGGCCAGGACAGAAAGTTTTCGTTAGACAAAATAAAAGACTAGGTACCAAACTTTGCAAACGATACAAAGAAGAAATTGTAAAAGAAAATAGGAACTCCACAATATTAACAGAATCAGGGAAAATAGTTCACAAGGACCGCATACGAAACTAACTCAGAACATTTTTATTATTTTTAGTTCTCTCTTTTTCCTGAACTTTATTTTAAGCGATGGTTCGGTTGAGGTGTTAGATTACACTCAGTCAGAAATCGTTATGATGGAGGAAGGAATTGGCAAAATTCAAACAGGAACCTACCGGATTATCCACATGACAAACATAACATAATACTCTACAATATTACGGGAACTGAACAGAAACTTCATACGAAACATTCCAGCTAACAACCCTCTTTACCCATTTATAACAGACGAAATCAGTAACATCAACATAACAATTAATAACATTTTACCTAAATACAAAAATAAAAGATCACTAGACTACATAGGATCAGCCTGGAAATGGATAGCTGGCAACCCCGACCATGACGATTTAATAGCCATCAACAGCAAATTTAAAGAAGTAATCGAGAATAACAACCAACAATTAATAATCAACAAAAACATTTTAGAAAGAATAAACAATACAACAGAAATTAGCAACTCAATAATAAAGTCTCTAGGAAGTAGTAACGGATTTTAAACCGCCCTAATACTTAAATATAAATTTAAAATTGACATAATCAAAGATGAGTTAGAAAATATTAAAAGAGCAATTCATTTAACTAAAGCGAACATTATTAACTCAGTTATTATTAACAATCAAGAAGCTCATAGAATAAATAAAATTTTTATCGAAGAGAATCTGCAATTTGGTTCGTTAGAAGAATCTCTGAATTTTGCAATTGCTCAAAACAAAACTAACTAATTTATATGATAAAAATACCGAAAACCGGTAAAGAAATTTGCAAATCTATGATAATTAAGCCTTTAAGTAAAAGCGAAACTATTTTAAAGATAAATTTTGAAAAAATACTGAAATGTAATGAAGAATATTATGGTATAGAAAAAGATTGTAAAATAATAAATGAAATACAAATTTGCAAACAAACCCAAATTGTTAATTTGGAAAACGAAAATTGTATAAAAAATTTAATAAGGAATAAACCATATAAGTGCACCGTAACAAATACGGAACATGTTAAAAATATTGTAGAAATAAATAATGGATTAATACTTTTAAATAATTTCGAAGGAAATATTACTGCAAATAATAATACTAGAAAATTAAGAGGATCATATTTGATAAGAATCTTTAATGAAACTATAAGAATAAATAACATGAATTTTACAACTTTAGAACAACATAGCTTGAGACCACTGCCTGCTTTAATCCAACATTCAAACTCAAATTCAGAGTTCGAGGAAGTTCTATCCTTAAAACTTATGAAAGAGCTTAATATAAAAAACATTAAAAAAATAAGTTCTCTGAATCTTTTAGCAAAATCCAGTTTATTCACTCATTTTGGGCTATTAGCCCTAGTACTTACCATAATTGCAATTTTCAGATGCAAAAAGCGCGTAAAGCCTGAAATAATTATTAGCAAACCGGAATCATTTCAAATGCCAGTAATTAAAAGGACGCAGCATAGAAGTCTTAACGACATCCCATTTTTTTAATTAATCAAGCGGGGACGATTGATATTTCGGAGGGAGGAGTTAACACAATATTTTATGAACTACTACATAAATTCCATTCCCACATTATATGCTAGAAACATACAAACCGTTTGCATACTTTGGAGTCCTATTACAACCAAAAGTGTAACTGCGCTAAACGCGCATCCGCTAAATTCTTAAGTGAGCGAAACACGCGCAACCATATCTTCTCCCCCAAAACCAAATAGCTGCAGGTGAGCGCTACACGCGCAAACCCTTTTTGCTGACCAAGCATCTTTGGTCACGTAGGCCGGCTCAAGCATAGGTTAGATTATAAACTTTAAAGTTAAGTGTAGTTAGTCTTTTTAAGTAAGTAGACTCAACAGGCGCATAAGGCCGCTAAAAAAACATAAATAATTTTAAGATAATAAAATAGGCACATAGTGCCGACCTAATAAAATTAATTAATAAATAAACCTCCGTCTCGTTAATTTATATAAGTAGGTTTATAAATATGTTTGAATATTAATTTATTGTTTATACTTACTATCATCGCATTTATGCTGAAATATCCCTTTCTGTTAAAATATAAATGCTCATTATCAGGTGGTTTTATTATTTTTATATGTGTTCCATCTATACAACCGACTATTACGGGTATTTTGTACTTTCCAAAAAAGTGATTTCTTGAAATCAATTTTTCGCTTTCATCCATAGAAAGTTTTACCCACTGACCGAAAATGTAATTCTCTAAGAGGCACATCACTTTTGTTAAAATCTGCGACACCGTGCTTCTTGTCAAACTGATACAAAAATCACGGTAAGCTCCTTCAGCTAAAAAACGCAGTGTTGCTGCCAATTGAATTATCGGTGGAATGGTCGAAGGCTGCAAATGTGGTTCTATTATATTTAACACCATAATAAATGTGTCTTTATTCAGCCGATAATGTGATATGAATCTGTAAAGTAAGCGGGTAAAGTAACACACAAGTAAATACAAGATAAATTATACTTACGATTCTTCTGGAGCATCAAGTGGGTTACTATGATCTCTTAATATCTTACGTTTATTTTTTTCATTTCATTCTTTCTCTAATAAAAGGAAAGCTAATATTGCCGAACTCATTTCAAATTTTATTCAAATTGCATTCACAATATTTGTCATATAAGTAAACAGTTGATTCAAATATTGGTTTTACATATGTTCGAAAAGACGAAAATCCAATCAGATTCTGTGACACCATTTTAAATTAGAATTGGTTTGCAATTCTGACAGCTAAGCAATTCTGTCCTGGACAACACCCCTGATTGGTTGAATACCAAGAAGATCAAGTTTATTCAAAAGAATTGAATGGTTTACTTTATCAAAAGCTTTACTGAAATGTGTGTATATAACATCAGTATTCTTATTCTCTCTAAAGCCCGTTGATATATGTGATACAAATTGAAGCAAATTAGTTATGGTAGATTTCCCTTTACGAAAACCGTGCTGAGAACAAGAAATTAGTGGGGTGATCCGGAAGGTTATGTCGTCTATTGTAATTGCTTCAAAAAGTTTAGGTAATGTTGACAACAATAGTTTTGTTAGGGGTTGGTATATACATATATTTGGCACATTTTTTTAAGAAAGCATGAGGGAACCACATCTGGGCCATAATTATATGATTGTTCTAACTTATTTAACTGTTATAAGACGTCTGCTGCGGAAATGGTAGGTGCATTATGACAGAAATCGGACATAACTTGTGCTGATGCGGAACATTTTTTAGAGATTTTGTAGACATTCTAGACTTATAATTCATAGCGGACGGAAAATTAGAAATCTTGTGTTTGGAGTAGACGAAACTATAGAACAATTTTGGATTACGTATAATATTATTTTTTACTTTCTTTATATAATTATTACAACATATTTTGTTAAGTTCAGCAAATTGTCGACGCAATTTAGAATATGAACATTTTTTTAAAACGATTGATCATAATGGTGCAAGGTATAGGTTGAGAGCCTTGGTCCCATCTATTGTCTTATTTTTTCGTAAAAGTTTCCTGCAAAGGGAATGTCCTCAAGAAATACATTCCTGAAGCCATTACCCAACTGCAAAATATAGGACTAATTCCTTGCCATTTTGTTTGCGACCAGGGCACCAACTTTCAGAATTTCGCTAATTCGTTAGGTGTTTCAGCGTCACGGCCTTTTTTTTAATGTTAATGGCAAGGAAATATATTTTTTTACGATAGCCCCCTTTTGATAAAACATAGTCGTAACTGTTTACAAAATTATAAAAAAAAGCATTTTTTTTTAATTGTTGCGTAATTTGGTCGGATATTGTTCACTTTTATGAAACCGACTTTAACTCGAGTTATCGGTGTGCGCATAAATTAACCGATGCTCATATTTATCCAAATACCTTCCAAAAAATGAAGGTTAAATTCGCGTCTCAAGTATTGAGTCGACCGTATTACTTCTGGTATGTTGTCCCCATATAGCTCGGGAGCCTTAAGCTCGAATAGTAGGAGCTTTATTAATACCGCGGAATTCGTTTCGTTTTTTAATAAATTCTTTGATATTTTATATAGCAGTTTCGTTGGGGCTGTTGTACCACTAAAAAAGTGTTTGTAGATTCCCCTGAACAGTTAGAGTTTTTGAATGAGATTGAAGAAATTTTAAAAATTATTCGGGTCGTAGATGATTAAGAAAGCAACACAACCAATTATTTTTTTATTTGCGGCTATTTTCTTTTAAAAATTTTCAAATTGCACACATGCTCCCTGCCTTTACAATATTTAGGAGATGAAATTCCTTCGGACGAATTCATCTTCATGTATCTAATTCAAATAGTGAAATGCAACTTAGTGAAACCGTCTGAGAACTTCGGTAACTTCGGTAACGCGCCGTTTTGCCTACTTCCTGGGTGGTGTGGAAAGTGCAATTGGGCATTTTAATTTAAATGCCCAAATATTATTATTTCGTTCGATCTGGCCACAATGGAAAATGTTATAAAAAAGGGAGATTTTTCCTTTAACATTTTACTTAAGACATTGTGAACGAATTAGTAAAACTTGTGTATATAAATACCTTAACGAATTAAAAGGCAATCATTTTTCTATAACAAAAAAAAGCTTTTTTCCGGAGTGGGTGCTAAGGTGTAAGTGATAAATTATCTATCTACATACGTGAGTAAGTGATAAAGTAACTATGGTCCTTCGAGCCATTCTGAATGGCACTATTGTGGAAAACTAACTAACTAGTTTAACTAAAAATATAAAAAAAGAGAAGGTGAAATATTAAAGAAAAAAATGGTGACAAAAAGAAAAAACAAAATAATTGTATAAATAACGAAAAAGTGCGCAAGTGGAAAGCATACAAGTGCAGTGAAACAGAAAACACATAATTAAAATGCTCGAAAATTGAAAAAGAGCATAGTGGAGAAAAAAAAATATACATATATATACATATATGATATATTTGTAAGTGAAGAAAAAAAAGGTAAAGTGCATACAAATATACCACAAGTACAGAAAATCAATAAAAAAAAAGTCATAACTGCGTGTTGGCGCAAACCCTTCAGCGAAGTTTAGTGCAAAAAAAAAAAACAGCCAAAATATATACATACATACATATAGAAATCATTCGTATTACATATATAATTAACAGTGCGGTGCCAAAAATTAGCAGTTATAACAAACAAAACAAATCGGGGAGAAATATAAATAATATGTATATAGTATATATATATATAATCAAAAGAAAACCGGCGCGCATCAAAAAGCCATATATGTAATTAATTACATATTAATACATATATTGGGCGTGGAATAAAATCAAAAATAACAACAAGCCAGCAAGCACAAGGAACCCAGCGAACCATTCCAGGGCAGGATTACAGGGACACAAACCTACCGACCCGCACATTGGCTAACCCTAATCCCCAAAATCCCATGACGGATATCAAAGTGAGTCGTATCGATTCCTTTTAGTATTTAATTTTTCATTTCTCAATTTCTGCATATATGTATATTATTGCGATGAAAATTTTGTGACAAATTGATTTAACTTGCATAGAGTAACTCATCAAGTTATTTTCACTTTATTTTATTGATTTTGCAAAAAACAAAAATACCGGTTGTCAAACAGTTATAAGTAACTTTTGGTAAAAACGGAAATACTGCAAAGAAAACAGTTTGGTATAACCGACAATACATTTATTTATTTATATACCGTATGTGTATATCGAAATATATAAATATTTTTAATTGCCATTTACTGCTTACCTTCGTGTATCAAAACACAAAATATCCCCAAACAAATAAAAAAAAACCAAAAATTCAAGTATTTTACTTGCACTTGCATGATCGCCTTAACCCTGGTCCAGACCAAGGGTCTGATACACTTAGTCGAGACCAATAGTGCTTGGCTAGGCCAAGTGGTGTTTACATACATTTGTATGGAAATACGTGTTGTATTTACGCTCATATATGTACAATATAGATCCATTTTTGAAATTTCTTACCTCTCGATTTGGTTGAAATCAAATTGACTGCCTTGTTCACGCTTGGCGTGGCAATAGCGTTCACAAAAAATGTAACATTTTGAGAAAAATAAAATTTTTCTTAACCTTTTAAAACGCTCTAGCGGCTAAAGTATTTGACCTAGGTGGGTCAAGTAAATTGCGCCGGTTAGGTAATTTAAAGAGCTTTCAGGAAATGTATAATTCCCCCAAGGCTCCACCGGGGGCGTGGCAATAGGCGAAAATGGGTTTTCACCATGTCCACCCTTTTGTTTCACTGCAGTTGGGGGGGTATGGGGCCGGGGGGGATCAAAACCACTTTGCGAGTTAGTTCACACCTGGGGCTTTCAGGAAAGTCCTCAACCTCCCTTCTATCCATACCAGGGGCGTGGCAATAGCGTTCACAAAAAATGTAACATTTTGAGAAAAATTACATTTTTCTTAACCTTTAAAACGCTCTAGTGGCTAAAGTATTTGACCTAGATAAACATACAAACCAATTTTGACATGTAACGAACATAAAAACAGATAAATCAACCGTGCGAAGTGATAGACACATACCAAAGTTCATATATTTTCATACAAAATATATGGAGTCTTGCCAAGCACCATTGGTGCACTAAGGCGTAATATTATAATATCCTTTTTTGTCCTTTTCGATACGATATCCTTGAATTTTTTTTCTGAATTCTATGGACAATAAAATTCTAGGAAGCTACCTGGAAGCGCAAGTCGTTTGCTACACTCTAAATATATTTAAATAACATTTAAAAACAAAATGCCTGGCCAGACCCGAGGGTCTCGATGAGGGTTAAATAAGTAAGCTAAAGTAAAGGCAAAAACAAAAAAAGTTATATATATATATATATATACCTACATAGAAAAAAAGAGAAAAGGTTAAGAAAACCAAATCAAAATTTACATATTTACATATTTGCACTAATTCAATATATATGTATGTATATGCTTTAATATACTTAAATATTCATCTTACGTATATACATATAATGTATATACTCATCCGTTAAGAGCAAGTGCAATACCGGAATTAGTGCTCATCTACATACATACATCTTCTTCTTTACTGGCTACATTCATACAAGTGTATATATTTTAATATAGATAACTATTTTTATCATACGTATATGTATATATACTTATATATACTCATCCGTTTGAGAGTGGCCTTTCCCTACTCAAAAAATCTGGTACCTGTTTTCCGAAGGTTTGAGTGGTGTTTCTGTTGGACAAGCCACTGGGGTTGCCAATACCCGGACGAGGAGCCCTTGGATAGGCTCCTTGATGGACCCTCTCGTCATTCCTGTTTATTGGTTGGGTCCATTTTGTCTGAACCTTGAGAGCGATGGATCTACATTCACCCTTTGTGCCTGAGTTTGTCGATGTTGGTCAGGCCGAATCGTTCGGTTTTGTGGTAAATATGAAAATTGGTTGGGAGCCTGAATTGTTTGCCTGTTAAAGGACTGGGCAAACATTGACCTAGCTTGCTTTGATTCAAGCTCTTGTGCTAAAGCTAATGCAGAGGGGAGATCGCTAGGCCTGGAGGAAAACAATATGTCGCACAAAGAACGATTGAGTCCTAAAATAAAAACACGAAGAGCGTCTTCGCGATACTTATTATTGAGTGATTCTATTAGGGTGGCATTTCCACCATGGGTCATAATGGTTTTGTTTATTATTAGGGTCAGTTTCCTTTCAACCTCATCGTAGAATCTTATCACTGAAAGTTTACCCTGCCTCAAAGTGGAGAGTTCCTGCTCTATCAAATGGATAGGCCTCTTATCGGCGTAGGCGAAGTCTAGCCGTGAAATAATTGCATGAAAATTTAAAATGGTGTTGAAGGACGACAGAACACCATCTGCTGCGCCTACCACCTTATTCCTGATGATGCCCACGGCTTGGTAGTGCCAAGAGCTACCCTGGAAATTTTCAAAAACCTTATAGGCAGTGTGAGCGGCTTGCCTCCAAGATACATAGCGGGTAGGGTCGCCCTTGAATTCTGGCATGGTTTTTATCAGATCCAAAGATTCGTCACACACTACGTTTGGTTGGATTGTGACTGGTTCATATTGGACGACCTAGGTTGGAGTTTCAATTCTGGCTAGCCTGTTTGTCCACTCATCTATGCGGGTCTGGAATTCCTGCCTTGAATGTTCCGTTGCCGTACAGATTGCGGTATTAAGAAGGATCTAGAGGGTTTGGGAGTCCATCGTTTAGAATTTAAAAAAAATCTCTGATTTTGTATTTGTAATTGTATTTATTTTAACAATTTATCAAATTATCTGATTCGAATACTATATTACTCTCGAATGGAATTCTCAGAATAGTAGCTGCTGAAGTTTCTACTTACATAAATATTCCCATGTTAAGTTGCTTTCGGTCTTCAGTGGAAGATTTATCAAATTATCTGATTCGAATACTATATTACTCTCGAATGGAATTTTCAGAATAGTAGCTGCTGAACTTTCTACATACATAAATATTCTCATGTTAAGTTGCTTTCGGTCTTCAGTGGATGATTGATGCTTGATTATTGACCCTCGAAAGTAACGCTTCTGCGTGGCTTGATGATTTATTGATGATTTTATTGTGGTGCTTAACGTTCTTATCTACAGGTTTCGCCAAACAAAATTTTTTTTGGTAGTTTTTTACTGTAGTACCTTTATGGTGGCAGTGATGATTTCACTTAAACAATTTTCTCGCAATGCTTGGCGGTTTATTTAATGTGGCACTTCTTTGGTGGCACTGATGGTTTTATTTAAAATTTTTAGCTCATAATATTTGGTGGCACTTCTATGATGGCACTGATGGTTTTAAAATAATATTTGGTGGCACTTCTATGGTGGCACTCATGGTTTAAAATTTGTAGCTCATATTATTTGGTGGCACTTCTATGGTGGCACTGATGGTTTTATTTAAAATTTTTTGTTCATAATGTTTGGCGGCACTTCTATGATGGCACCGATGGTTTTAAAATAATATTTGGTGGCACTTCTATGGTGGCGCTGATAGTTTTATTTAAAAATTTTTTGTTAATAATATTTGGTGGCACTTCTATGGTGGCACTGATGGTTTTATTTAAACTAGTAAGGAGGTGGGGTCCGAACCCACGGCCAAACTCGCGTGTCCTTTTATAAGGTTTTTTTGTTTGGCCACACGTTGGGCGCCAGTAATACAATTCCTTTAGAATTTGCTTTTAGAAAATTTTATTTCCCTTGGCAATCCCAAGGGCAGCCGGTCTCAGCGGAAGAGTTGAAATAACTGACTACATAAGAGCGACGTTAGCGTCTAAATACCTACACTACTTTGCCCTAACTTTAGTTGCTGCACGTTATTGGCCGCGTGACTTCTTAGTTGCTTACACTAGCAACTGTTTACCCAATTCTTTGCTGTCTTGCGTTTATTTTGTTGTTGTCACGCGCAAGGCTAAAAGTGTTCGATCAGCATAATGACCATTATTAACGTGTAAAGTTGCAGACGCGCCGTCAGCGAATTCGGTGCAAGTGATATTTTTGCCGGATGTTTGGTTACCTGTGCTAACTTATACAAACAAACATTCAAATAAATATTAATACATTGAGGCATATGCTTGCTACCCCGTAAGTCCAGAGGATATTGACATGCACATTGTTAATTTTCTTTTCTCGCTCTTTTCTGAGCGCGCAAATATAAATATACATATATGTATATTAGTGGTCGGCATAAGAGGATCTGTCACTGTGTTGGTTAGCACGAAAAAAAAGTAGCCCAGTGAGAAATTGGAATTAAAATTAAGCATCTAATCTAAATAATTAATAGTATAATGAAAATTAACAAAATGTCGTTTAAGGATATATTCCCTATTATCTTTAAAAGACTTGGAACATAAAAGGCATTGCATGGCACCAAAGGCATTTAGAATCATAAAATATTTCTTGCAGGGCATATTTGGTTTTGCGCTATAGTGTTGCGTGATGTTAATTCGTTGCTGGCTCGACAACGACTGAACGATAGAGCGTAAGCGTACGTGTGCAGTTAGTTTGCAAAATTTTGCTATGAAATGCCGACCACTGATCTACAAAGAAATATACACGGTATTCGTTTTGCCTACGCGGTTATACAAACCTAATAATCACGGGGCATCTCGACAGGATAGAATTTATAGAATACTAACTGCCAAACGTATTGCTAATGTCATTGCCAAATCTGTATGTGAGCTTTGCTATCATAATATAATCATTTGCGCAAAGGTGTAGGGTAGGTAGGTTCGAGCTTAAATTCCTTCCTTAAATCTTTTATGTGGAAAATAAAAAAAGGATCTTTATCCTTTCTTACAAATGTATTTCTGGGAAAAATAAGATAATACGACAAGGAGAAAGATCCTTTTTTACAAATGTATTTCTAGGAAGAATAAGAATTTATATTTTTGGACTACTATATAATAATTGTGCTTAAGCATTCCTATATAAACAATGTAATATTTATTTTATATTCATTTGTGGTTTTGCGCGCAATAGATGAGCATTACTTACGCCTCCTTTACACTACTCGCGAAGTTAAACATATTTCTCAAAGTAAAACAATGTCGGAAGTAAAAAAGAAGAGACGGCAAAACTGTGCCGAATACATTAAATTCGGATTCATTGAAAATCCCACAAACCCATCCTCGCCTTTGCGTTTTCTATGTCTAAAACATTTTCGAATGAAGCAATGAAGCCTTCAAGACTGCAAGATCATTTGAATAAAATGCATCCAGATAAGAGAGACAAGAGTGTAGCATATTTTCAAGACCTAGAAAAGAAGCATAATACTAAGCCAAGTGTAGCAAAACTATTTTCGGCGGCTGCTAAGCAAGATGACGACGGACTTCGAGCTTCCTACAATATCTCTTTGTTAATTGCTCAAAAAGGCAAACCACATAACATCGGAGAAGAGTTAATATTGCCAGCAATAAATGAAGTAATAACTACCGTGCTTCATAAACCGGCCGCAGATATTATCCGAAAAATTCCTTTGAGTAATAACTCTGTTCAAAGACGAATTGATGAAATGGCTGAAAATATTGAAAAATCATTGTGCGATCACCTGAGGTCAAGTCAATTTTCAATTCAGCTGGATGAGTCCACTTTACCAACTAATGAAGCATTGTTGTTGTCTTACGTGAGTTTTATTAAAGATGAGAAAATATGTGAAGAACTATTATTTGATAGAAATTTAGAGACCGATACAAAAGGCGAAATCATATTCAATATATTGGAAAAGTTTTGCGATGAAAAAGAGATTCCTATGAAAACTATTATTTCAGTTGCTACGGATGGCGCTCCGGCTATGACAGGGTGCCATAAAGGCTTCATAGCGTACTTAAAAAATAAAATTCCAGATGTCCTTGGTGTACATTGCGTTATTCATAGAGAACATTTAGTTGCTAGAAACTTAAGTGAAAAACTATTTCAATCACTACAATATGTCATCAAAGCAGTCAATAAAATCCGCAACAGCTCTTTGAATGATAGATTATTTCATCAGCTTTGTGTTACTAATGACGAGGATTTCAATCGTTTGTTGTTTCATACTGAAATTCGTTGGCTATCAAGAGGCAATTGTCTGACTCGATTCTACAACCTGTTTGACTCTGTTATATAGTTCTTGGAAACTAAAGATAGGTACAGAATTTCAAGACAAGCTCATAACATCAAAGAATGTGTTCAAAATTGAACATGTTCGTTGCTGCCAAAGGATGGACAACAACATTATATTTAAAAACGTTTATATATTATTAAATCTTACTATTGATACAGTCCACTATTATTAGATATCTATGTTCAAATATATTGAACATACATGCACATAAACATAAACACATACTAAAAATGCATTGTCATGCAAAACAATAGCATTCAACAGACAATAACACAAACATTACAAAGGATAAGATGTTTACATATGATAACCCATGGGTTCTTAGAATACATTGTAGCAACTGTCTGTAAATGTACTCACATTAAAACAAATCCAAGGTCACACAACATGTGCACTTGAAAACAATACCATACCATGTAGCATAAACAATATGCTACATATAGTACATATGAACATATGCACATACACATATATTAAGATAGTTTAGATAGTTCTTAAAATTGTATATAAATAAGTGAAAATTCTAAATAAAATCAGAATGAAATATTTCTCAGCTCAGTGAAGGTCTTTTCATTTCCCCCCACCAGTGGTAAGGTTTGATAAAATCTTCATTGAGTTTTTAAAGTTTGATGTTACAAATCAAACAGTTTGATTTTATAATTCAAACAGAATGATATAGCTTACATGACAGATCTGTATAAATTGTTCAACGACATGAATCTCCAACTGCAAGGCGATAAACTAAATTTAATTAAAACAAAAAACGTCGTTGCTGCTTTCGCATCCAAACTGCTTCTACACAAAAAGAATCTGGGCAGACGTGAGTTTCACAATTTTCCGAATTTATCAGTATCATGCAGTAACGACGAATTGTTTGCCTACTGCCAACATTTGGAAAACCTCCACATTGACTTCACCGAACGATACCAGGACATTTTGAACTTGGAAATACCAGACTGGGTGTTGGATCCGTTTTCAAATGTCAACACAGCAATGTCACCTCAGCTGAAAGAAGAACTTATAGAATTGACAACAAACGAGGAAATAAAAATCAAGTTCAAAAACGGTTACGAAGAATTTTGGCTACAAAAACCGATCTCGCAATTGTACCCTGGATTGTGGTCAATCGTTCAACGATTCTTGATAGCATTCCCATCGTCATATTTGTGTGAACGTTGATTTAGTGCTGTGACAACACTGCTTACTAAAAATAGAAATCGTTTGCTTGTAACCGAACGTGGCGACTTGCGACTGTTCTTGAGTAAATTGGAACCTGATATTAACAAACTTATTAAACAGCATCAGTTTTTATATGTGGATCGATTATTTTAGTTTTATTTTTAATAAAAGATTCTCTGTTTTAATACTATAAAGTTGTGTTTCAATAATCATTCTTATTGGCAGGTGGAGCCCGTAAGAACTAACTTGTGACCTAAGCGCCGTCGTATGTTACCTACTGCGCTCAGGTTTCAAGTTGTTGGTTATAGTAAAAGTTTCGTTTAGAATTCCCCGTTAATATACATATATAGGTCACAATAATTAATTTGAAGTTATATTGGTTATTAAATGGGTGAAAAAATTGGGGAGCTAAAAAAATATTTATTCTCAAAGTGGGCGGTAGACAAAATAAGTTTGGGAACCACTGGGCTAGAGGAAGAGGGGATTTCGCGGAACTCCTTATGAAGTTCCGGAAAAAAGGAAAGAACTGCATAGGGCCATAGCCAACAGCAAAAAAAATGCCTTCAACCAACTTATCTCAGAGGTAGATAACGACCCTTGGGGAAATGCTTACCCAATCGTAATGCAGAAAATAGGTAGATCAAGAACCCCACCTATATCGCCCGCAATCTTACGTAAGATAGTCCATAGTTTATTTCCTAGATGCGAACCTATAGAAGTCCCAATTCTCCAAATTAACCCAGACGAAATTGCTGAAGTATCCCATGAGGAAATACAACATGCAGTGAAGAGAATCAAGATAGGCAAAGCACCCGGCCTGGACGGAATACCCAACTTCGTTACTAAGCGCATCATCCAAAGAAAGCCAACATTGTTCCAAAACGCATACACAAGCTGCTTGAAGGAAGGCATCTTTCCCAAATGTTGGAAGCGTCAACCCCTAAGGTGATAAACCTCCAGAAGAACCCTCGTCATATCGGCCCTTATGTATGCTTGATACGGCTAGAAAAGTTTTCGAAACAATTATTTGTAAGCGGCTGGAGAAATATACTGAAGGAAATTCTGGGTTGAATCCAATGCAACTCGGTTTCCGGAAAGGACGAAGCACAGTGGATGCGATAAATGCGGTTACCAAAATAGCGGGAAAAGCACTGGAAGGGAGTAGATGGCGTTGGGGTGACAAAGAGTACTGCGTTGTCATTACCCTGGATATCAAAAACTGACAGAGTTAAAGGTCCCGTACTACCTTATCCGAATTGTGGCAAGCTACTTTGAAAACAGAGTATTAGTGTACGAGACAGAATGTGGACTTGAAACATATAAAGTAACAATGCTAACCATTTTCAAGCAGATCCTATCCAATTGATTGATCTGTTTTGAATAGTTGCATTTTTTGTTCGCAGTTGGCTTAATAAGCTATCTATCTCGGAAAGTTGATGTTTTAATTGTGCGGTCTGTCATATTCGTAGGTGTCCACTGTTGCAGTTGTCCAGTAAGGTAAGAGTCGAAAGAGTAAATGTCAGTTAGTTTTTTAAATGTGATTTATGAATCTTTCTGTTATTTTTAGTAGTTATTGTGACGGTATTGTCTTTAGCGACAGTTTCTTTTTTAAAAATGGGTTTAATTTTCCCTTTAATTTGTTTGTTCTTTTTAAATATAGTATCACCAGGTTCATAATTCTTTAGTTTTGACCAATTTTTGTTGTGATAATTTAGTGTATTTTCTCGGTTTCTGGCTATTTCATTTCGAAGGTCAGAATTAACTATTTCCTTAAAGTTTGTTAAATTTTGGTAGTTGATTCTCTGTGTTCTTCCAAAGAAAATATCAGATGGTTTCCTTTTCGTAACTGAATGTATCGTGTTATTATATCTGTCAACGGCAATGTTGACAATTTCTTTAATAGAGTAATCAGGATATTCCACTTGGAGACATCTGATTATTTCCATAATAGTGGAATGCACACGTTCTATCGCACCATTGACTTCGCTTTTCTGAGGTGGTGCTAGGTAGATTTCTATTCCAAACCCTTCTAAATAGTTTAGAGTTATTGGACTTATAAAGCTGCCTTCATTGTCCATGACCAAAGTCTTTGGTACAGTGAAATAGTGTAGAAGCTTTATCACTACGTTTGTTTTTCCTGGTTTGTAGATTAGTTTATAATTATATTCTTCTATCCTTGCTTTCCACCTTTTTAACTTGGCATTGTTATTACTGTTGCTTAGTGCAAACGTCAGTGGCTGGTGATCAGTAAGAATTTTTATTTCTTTAGCTCCATTTGGAGGATGGAGTCATATGTAGAAGTTCACGCAAGTGAGGAAAGTTCTCTGATCGCCATTCACTTGGGAGTGGCCAGAAACGATTCTTTTACATATGACTCAAGCAGCTCACTACTTCCGGTCTTTGACCAAGTATCCTCTGGGTAGCCTAAGAACATCCGTTTGAAGGCGAGCTTAAGTGAGAAGGCGAAACATCACCTCCACAGGGTTGTGCGCTGGGTTTGGGACCCGCCACGTAAAAAATCTTACCAATGAAAATTAGCAATCAACCTCGGATGAGAGACCCCCCTTTTGATGACGACCATGGCAAACGAAATAAGGACTACGAATTGAGGGAGTTAACACCCAGCCATACACGTATGACTCATATTACCTACAACTACATATATATACAACATAGCAACAGCAGACCATCAACAAAGCACACAAACACATGGAGGGGCATCATCGTACAAGAATGAACAAAATTCATTTAAAATATCTAACAAATTTTCTTTATCTACATCACACAATTCGGTATCCACATTAGCAAGACTGACATTATTTTTCAAAGCTGAAAGGGTATGTACAGACTTAGTCTTACATAATTTGATTTCATCATTTGTTATCGTAGCACTAAATCCCTGACTTAAGATTTCTCGACCAATTATTATATTGTAATTAATGCAACTGTTAAGTACTACGTGAAAAAGGACTTAAAGACAGTATTCACTTATAATCACTTTTGACAAAATTTGTAATGTACTAGTGACAGTATTATTTCCAATACCCTTTAATGTAACGATGTTATTAACTCGTGTGCCTAAGAGTTTCATAGACACCGATTCCCTTACGAGTGAACACTCGGCTCCAGAATCGAAGCAAAATGGATACGACTCACCGGATGAAACCAATGTTCCAATTGGCTCAGCAACATGGCATAGGTTAACGCGTTTTTCGTCCGTTTTGCTTTGGCTTCCCATCGGCTGTCGTTTAAGGCACGCTGATGCAATATGCCCCTCGTTTCCACATCTGTAGCAAGTAATTGGTCCAGCTTTTGACTCGGATGAACGTGCAGAACTCGAACTTGGTCCTTGTGGCTTCATGTTATTTTTCCTGGAGCGGCAGTCGGCTATTTTATGACCCATTTTTCCGCAGAAATGACATTTAACAGGTGTCTGCAGGCGCACTTTCTTGCTTACAAAATTTTCCGGTTCGGAATGCTCCTTTCGCTTAGCAAACGAAAATGTCCTTAGCTCATTTTGCAACTCGTTGCGCGTCTTAATAGTGGTTGCAAACAACGTGCGTTGCAACCGAGCATCTATGGTTGCCGAATGCGATAAGGCTACCGACACTGCAATTTCTTCTGGTGTCATTGTATTCCATTTTGCCATAAGAGTAGTCACCAATCGGCTTCCATACAGCGCCAGGCATTCGCCGTCCAGAGGGTTTTCCCCTACAATAAGGTCCACCGTAGAACACCAGGTAGATGCACTGGAACCAGCGGAATCAGGGTTGAACTACGGGAACGTAACTGATTTGGACGCGCTTGGTGCCGCCTGCGCATTTTTCACGGCACTAAGTACTTCAATTAGATTGCGGTGCTGCATTTCCAGCAAGGCGCAAAAACGGTCATCAGGATTGACTTGGGGCTGAGGCGATCCCACTTCTGATGTCGGAATGGGGTTGTGGCTATCCATTATTAAAGCCGCCTCTGAAATATTGCTGCGAGTTGTGCATTTCCTCGGCTGTGACATTTCGTGACCACTCTTCTATGACGCTCAGCAACTACTCCTCGATTACTTCACAATATTGCATCATCCAAGCATTGTCTGAAACGCAACTGATCGAATTCGCCGCGATTGCTCTCTTGCTGAACTCGCTCTTACAATAAACAGAAGACGGAGATAAAAAGGATGAGACAAAAATGGTATACACATTTTATTTAACAGAGATGCCAATATTTCAATTGAGATGACAGTCCTACTAGAGACGACAAAACTGGCACATGCCGCTTGTTTTTTTCAACAAAATCAATAGCGATTCGACATATACATATATAGGTCACAATAATTAATTTAAAGTTCTAGTGGTTGTCAAATAGGTGCAAAAATGGGGGCGCTAAAAAAATATTTATTCTCAAAGTGGGCAGTAGACAATATAAGTTTGGAAACCACTGCTCTAAGGGTTTCGAGATCGGCTATTTTTCTTCAAGACTTTTCGTTTACTATCGAGCACCGATCCGGAACAAAAATGAGGCACGTAGATGCTTTGAGTCGAATTCCTCGCTTAATGATAGAGTACTCCATAAGACACCAGTTTAAAGTAGCTCAATAGAGTGGGTAAAAGCAATCCGCAAAGTACTTGAGAAGGAAGAATATACGGACTTTTTCGTGGAATATGATTTATTGTACAAAGACCCAGTATTAGAATTGATAGTAGTACCAACAGGAATGGAGGAAGAAAATATTAGGTTAGCTCATAGAAAAGGGCCCTATGGTATAAAAAACTCAAGATTGTCTGGAAAAAGAATTCATTATTCCAAATTTGCGTTCTAAGGTGGAAAAGTGGTTTAGAATTGCGTTGAGTGTATTATCAGTGAAAGCAAAATGGGTGAAAAAGAAGGGTTTCTTTCACCAATAGATAAAAAAAACACACCTCTAGCAACTTTTCACATTGACCATGTAGGACCGATCGAATAAACCACTAAAAAATACGAACATATATTAGTTGTGGTCGACAGATTCTCGAAGTTTGTTTAGTTGTTCCGCAACAAATAGTGTATCAGTTATTGGTTGTTTAGTAAAATTGTCAATTATATTTGATAACCCGAGGAGAATAATTTCAGACAGGGACTGCGTTCACGTCAGAAGCGTTCGCAGAGTATTGCAAAGGAAATGACATTCAGCACTTACTTACAGCAACAGGCGTACCGAGAGGAAATGGACAAAGTGTGTAATTTTGGATTTAACCTATTAAACAGCGTGTAGTATGGAAAACACTTTTCGCTTACTAAAAGAAAACTTAGCTTAAAATAGAAATCAGATAAATAGTTTCTAAGTTAAACAACGAATGTTTATGTGACTGGTATAATTATATTTAAAATAAACGTTTAAAAGAAAAAAGTACGTTTTTTAATAACATTGAACCCACATATTTTTACCGTTTTTTATAAATATGTACTTTTTGTAGCACAGAATATATTATATATACATACATATCTATGTATGTACCATATTTTTTTTTGGTCACTGCACTTGCTGCTTGACTAAACCGGTTTTGGCATATATGTTTTTGTTGTTTGCTTATCTTCTTCTTAATTGGCGTAGACACCGCTTACGCGATTATAGCCGAGTTAACAACAGCGCGCCAGTCGTTTCTCCTTTTCGCTACGTGGCGCCAATTGGATATTCCAAGCGTAGCCAGGTCCTTCTCCACTTGGTCCTTCCAACGGAGTGGAGGTCTTCCTCTTCCTCTGCTTCCCCCGGCGGGTACAGCGTCGAATACTTTCAGAGCTGGAGTGTTTTCGTCCATTCGGACAACATGACCTAGCCAGCGTAGCCGCTGTCTTTTAATTCGCTGAACTATGTCAATGTCGTCGTATATCTCGTACAGCTCACCGTTCCATCGAATGCGATATTCGCCGTGGCCAACGCGCAAAGGACCATAAATCTTTCGCAGAACTTTTCTCTCGAAAACTCGCAACGTCGACTCATCAGTTGTTGACATCGTCCAAGCCTCTGCACCATATAGCAGGACGGGAATTATGAGCGACTTATAGAGTTTGGCTTTTGTTCGTCGAGAGAGGACTTTACTTTTCAATTGCCTACTCAGTCCGAAGTAGCACCTGTTGGCAAGAGCAATCCTGCGTTGGATTTCCAGGCTGACATTGTTGGTGGTGTTAATACTGGTTCCTAAATAGACGAAATTATCTACAACTTCAAAGTTATGACTGTCAACAGTGACGTGAGTGCCAAGTCGCGAGTGCGACGACTGTTTGTTTGATGACAGGAGATATTTCGTCTTGCCCTCGTTCACTGCCAGACCCATTTGTTTTGCTTCCTTGTCTAGTCTGGAGAAAGCAGAACTAACGGCGCGGGTGTTAAGGCCGATGATATCAATATCATCAGCATACGCCAGCAGCTGTACACTCTTATAAAAGATGGTACCTTCTCTACTAAGTTCTGCAGCTCGAACTATTTTCTCCAGAAGCAGGTTGAAAAAGTCACACGATAGGGAATCGCCTTGTCTGAAACCTCGTTTGGTATCGAACGGCTCGGAGAGGTCCTTCCCGATTCTGACGGAGCTCTTCGTGTTGCTCAGCGTCAGTTTACACAGCCGTATTAGTTTTGCGGGGATACCAAATTCAGACATCGCGGCATAGAGGCAGCTCCTTTTCGTGCTGTCGAAAGCAGCTTTGAAATCGACGAAGAGGTGGTGTGTGTCGATTCTCCTTTCACGGGTCTTTTCCAAGATTTGGCGCATGGTGAATATCTGGTCGGTTGTTGATTTTCCAGGTCTAAAGCTACACTGATAAGGTCCAATCAGTTTGTTGACGGTGGGCTTTAATCTTTCACTCAATACGCTCGATAGAACCTTATATGCGATGTTGAGGAGGCTAATCCCACGGTAGTTGGCCCAGATTGTGGGGTCTCCTTTTTTATGGATTGGGCATAGCACACTTAAATTCCAATCGTTGGGCATGCTTTCGTCCGACCATATTTTACAAAGAAGCTGATGCATGCTCCTTATCAGTTCTTCGCCGCCGTGTTTGAATAGCTCGGCCGGTAATCCATCGGCCCCCGCCGCTTTGTTGTTCTTCAGGCGGGTAATTGCTATTCGAACTTCTTCATGGTCGGGCAATGGGACGTCTGCTCCATCGTCATCGATTGGGGAATCGAGTTCGCCTTCTCCTGGCGTTGTGCATTCACTGCCATTCAGCAGGCTGGAGAAGTGTTCCCTCCATAATTTAAGTATGCTCTGGGCATCGGTCACTAGATCACCTTTGGGGGTTCTACAAGAGTATGCTCCGGTCTTGAAACCTTCTGTAAGCCGCCGCATTTTTTCGTAGAATTTTCGAGCATTACCCCTGTCGGCCAGCTTATCAAGCTCTTCATACTCACGCATTTCGGCCTCTTTCTTTTTCTGTCTGCAGATGCGTCTCGCTTCCCTCTTCAATTCTCGGTATCTATCCCATCCCGCACGTGTTGTGGTCGATCGTAACGTTGCGAGGTAGGCAGCCTGTTTTCCCTCCGCTGCGGCGCGGCACTCCTCGTCGTACCAGTTGTTCTTTTGCGCTTTCCGAAAACCAAGGGTTTCGGATGCAGCTGTACGTAAGGAATTTGAAATGCCGTCCCACAGTTCCCTTATACCGAGTTGTTGATGAGTGCTCTCAGAGAGCAGGAGTGCAAGCCGAGTAGAAAATCGTTCGGCAGTCTGTTGTGATTGCAGCTTTTCGACGTGGAACCTTCCTTGTGTTTTTTGGCGTGCGTTTTTTGCTGCACAGAGGCGGGTGCGAATCTTGGCTGCAACAAGATAGTGGTCCGAGTCGATGTTAGGACCTCGGAGCGCACGCACATCTAAAACACTGGAGACGTGTCTTCCGTCTATCACAACATGATCGATCTGGTTGGTAGTTTTTCGATCCGGAGACAGCCAGGTAGCTTGATGAATTTTTTTGTGCTGGAATCTAGTACTACAGATAACCATATTTCGGGCCCCGGCGAAGTCGATCAGCCTCAACCCATTTGGGGATGTTTCCTCGTGGAGGCTGAATTTACCGACCATAGTGCCAAAGATACCTTCTTTGCCCACCCTGGCGTTAAAGTCGCCAAGCACGATTTTGACATCGTGGCGGGGGCATCTCTCATAAGTGCGTTCCAAGCACTCATAAAAGGCATCTTTGGTCACATCGTCCTTCTCATCCGTCGGAGCGTGGGCGCAGATCAGCGATATGTTGAAGAACCTCGCTTTGATGCGGATTGTGGCTAGACGTTCATTCACCGGAGTGAATGATAGTACTCGGCGACGGAGTCTCTCTCCCACCACGAATCCCACACCAAACTTGCGCTCCTTTATATGGCCACTGTAGTAAATGTCACAAGGACCTACTCGTCTTTGTCCTTGTCCCGTCCATCGCATTTCTTGGACGGCGGTGATGTCAGCCTTTATTTTCACGAGGACATCAACCAGCTGGGCAGCGGCACCTTCCCAATTAAGGGACCGGACATTCCAGGTGCATGCCCTTAAATCGTAGTCCTTATTTCGTTTGCCGTGGTCGTCATCAAAAGGGGGGTCTCTCATCCGAGAGTTTGCTTATAGATTTGGTTTTGTCACTTGTTATTAACTTTTAGTGTTTTATTACCGCACTTTTTCACAAGTAAAATTTCGTTTTTTTTCGAAATCTTAATTCTTTTTTGTCTTTATTTAGCCACAGTGCCCTTCTTTATGGCTCGAAGGACCATGTAAAAAACTCACCTTATTGTTGACAAAAAATGCGCGAGATCCTTTCTCGTTCCCTTTTGTTATAATTGGTATGCTGGATCGCGTTTTGATGCATGTGCGTGTGTTAATGTATAGTGTTTTCTCGCGTGATGAGGTTAATGCGTGCTTTTGATTTTGTGGTGATTGGTGTGTTTCGGTGTGGTGAAGTGATGTGAATGTGATGGGACGTCGCTACTCATTTAGCCACTGTGCTTTATTTATATATGACTATTAAACCAGCAATTAGTATAATATAATATATATACATAATATGCAAGCATGGTGTTGTTGAATCGTATTCGGGCAAAGGCATTACCAATGCAGTGTAATTGGCCAAGCGATGCACATTCTATACACCTGCACACATCACAATTTCTATCTGTAATTATGAACAATTCAATAATTGTTTAGGCACATATAATCAAGTATTTATATAAGCACACAGTCTTACGTTATTTGACCTCACACCAGCATATTGGAAAGGGTGATCTAAAAGCACCCAAAAAACACTAAGTAAATAAATAGTTATTTTAGGTATTGCGCAGCAGGTTCACCCAAACTCTGCGCGACCTTTTCGCCAAGATTCCTAATGCCTGCTGTAAACTCGAATCATCAATCAACCATTCGACTGCGCTGTACGAGTATTTCACACAAAGGCTCCCCCAAATCTAACAGCATACAAATCTCACGATTTTTTAATAACGCCATTAATTGCATCTTTAAGTTTTTCTGATTGAACTAACCTGTGAATCTGTTACTATTTGTGGCAGATTTGAGTTGATCGCAATTTCGTACATTGACTTTGCATGTACATTGACTGCTGGTGCAAGTTATAAGATTTACCGACGAAATATTTGTAGCTGCATAAAGTTTAAATAATATATCAAATATATTAAAAATTTCTTCTTCCAATCTTCTTTCCATCATTTCTTGTTCTGAAAGGATTCTAATTGTAATAAATAAAATATTTCCAATTTACTTGACACTCTTCAAACCATTTACGATGCTTAAAATTTTTCTTCGAATGGCGATTCAATGGCGATTCATTTTTTAACATTTCATTTCAATTAGAGTACTCACAACGTGTCATAAAGCATCGTAAAATCATCAAATCATAAATTTGTATACTAGTTTAAAAAATTTGTTGTTGGATTGCATACTAAAATAAGTTTACGCAAATATAACTCTGAACGCTATGCTTCCGGATTGTTATAACTTATAACTTAATGAGACTATGTAAAATCTCTAAATATGTGCGTCACATTAAACAATTTCGTATGATGAATGTTGCTTCTCTTACAAAAGAGTTTTCCATTTCAAGACAAAAAGTTACACATGAATATGTATTAGTGGTAAAGTAAAAGAGGTAACCTGCCAGCCAAAAGTAGAGAAAAAACTAGTGAAACAGTAGGTTTTGAAACCCTCAAAAGTGGTGAAAAAACGATTACAGACCGCAAAGATTTTTACAACCTTTGTCTGGCCAATGGATTCTTTCATGTGCCAGTTTCACGCGAGGCTCAAAAGTTTACATCATTTGTTACACACCACGGTCAATATGAGTTTTTATATGTACGTCCCATTTGGCATTTCGAATTCTCCTGTGTATATGGATGATATTGTTGTGCCTGCAAAAGGTGAGGAGACTAATACGCAGAAAGTTGAATAATAATAATAATATTGAATATGGTTTACGAATGTGTTGGGACAAATGCCAGTTTTTAAAGAAAAAAGTGTCCTTCTTGGGATATCTAGTAGAAGAGGGAACTATGAAGCCTTCAGAGAAGAAAATACGAGCGGTGTCAAACTTACCAACACCTAATAATGTGATGTCAGCTGAGCGTTTTTTTGGATTAACTTAATATTTTCGAAGGTTTGTGGCGGATTACGCATCGAAAGCTAGGTCGCTTACGGACTTGTTTCGGAAGAGCGTTAGGTTTAAAATGGGTGACGAAGAGCTTTTGGCAGTCGAAGAACTAAAATTAGCTTTGACAAGTGCGCCAGTACTTAACGCGCCATAGGCCGCGTGAAGATTCTAACCACTTTTCCCCTCACACGTACGTATACATGTGATCATACATCTCTGTTGCGCTCATTCAGCAGTGTCATATAAATTATTTATGTACAAATATAGCTGAACTACTCTAATTACCCTAATCGTCAGCTGATGCAGGATTGCAGTTTTTGATTCCTAATTTGAATTTTTTTGTAGAATTCTAAACAAATATGTTAAATTTAAGTTTTTTTTTATTTTTCTTTATTAATAAACAATTTTTACAGAATTACAAATATGTTCAATTAAAAAATTATTAATATCTGAAAATAAAGAATAATTAAATTTAATTATATTAAATTTAAACATAATATCTAAAACAGAAGAAAGATTAATTGTATAAAGTGATAATAATGTCTGAAAGAAAGATTAATTAAATAAAAATGGTGATAAAATCTGAAAAAAGTTTAATCAAATAAAAATAATAATAGCATCTGAGAGAAAAGATTAATTATATAAAAATGATAATAATATCTGAAAGAAATATTAACAATATCTGATAATTTAAAATGTAAAACAAACATTTGTTTTCACATATTATATTGGATTGTGCAGGCCGCCTTAAACGCATAAAATACATATGTATGTATTTATTTTTGCGTATTATATAAGACTGCCCAGTCCAATTTCAAACAACACACATTTATTTTCACATACTTACTTAACAATTTATATTTGCGGCTTCTGATGATATTGCTGCTGCTGCTGTTTCCAATTCATTCTGATTTCCAATGCTATAAAACAAATGAAGTAATTATTTGCAAATTATTTAAAAAAATCACATAAAATCCATTCACTAACCTTCTTGTTGTACGAGCACGAGCGTCTTTCTATCGTTTTTTTATTACCCTTTTTGAGATTTTATTTTGGCACTATTGACAATTATGTTTTCTCATTCGCACTCATTCAAATAAATGAAGAAATGAAAGAAACTTTTTCATCGCACCTAGGTATACAAAAAAAAAAAAAAATAACCAGAACATGTGTATTGGTGTTAGTGCACAGAGAAAAAATTTGTAGTTGTATTTAAATATTTGAGAAAAGTGGTTAGCCATGGCTGGCAGGGTAAATACAAATGTATTTATCATAGGATATGCGATATATGAACGTGTCAAGGAAAATCCACATTTGGGAATAGTAAAGGTGTTTTTCTCAGTTAATTTCTTCGCACTCACCGTTCGGAACCTTATATAAAAAAGAGGCAACACTCAATTTCGCCAAAAATTTACAAACATTTTATTTTACTTTAACTTTATGTACAATTTATAGATTTCACTCGAATTATAAAAAAATGAATGTTCGCACAATATGTTGTCGCTCGGGGTTACTCGCACGGCTGATCGTTAGCGGATCGCAAAAAGAAGTAGTGGTGAACTTGTTTCTCCGCCCCTTTTGTTCCCTTTTGATTGAGGTGAAAAATGCAGTGGCAAAGTAGTTATGTGTGATGTGGATTATAGGTGGTGTAGAGATGAGTGTGGTGAATGAAGAGTGCTAGTGACGTATATTTTAATGCGGTGAGTGTAGAGTGTTCTGGATGCGGGATTATTGTTGTGGTTAGGTGTTCGGTGTTGGTTATGTGTCAGGTGGGGCAGGGGACTGAAGCTCATTTAGCCATCCCGGCCCCCCTAGGCGAATATTTCAGCCTAGAAGTCGTTGCAACTGCTGGAGCGTGGCTACAACGTTGCTTAGGCCTGAGGTGCGGCGCGGACGGGGCGTTTGTTGCTGGCGTCGTGTCGACGTCCCATTCTGTTGCCGCCAAATACGGGTGGGAGATGTGGTTGGCTGTCGACGCGATCGTTCATTCCGGCTTATTGGCGGTTGTCGTACTGCACCACGGTGGTGGCTACCAGATTGTTGACCGATGTCGGGTCTGGTGGTTCGGTGCAGCATGGTGTGGTGAGGCCACATACATATCTGGCACACGTTTGCCGAGGTACACTCCTGGGTAGTGTGGGTAGGTGCCAGACAATTGAGGCAGTGGCCGTGTGCCTGGACGACGCGCTTTTGCTGTGGTGGCAAACCTTTAAAAATGGCGCAGTGCATCCACAGGTGCACTGCGGCTCTGCTGCTGATATGAGCGTTGACGGCAGTGCTCGCGTTCCACTACGCGGACCCGTTGATGTGGTGGTTCGGGGAGCTGCGACTGGGCCAGCCGCAACTAGGGCTGCCGCAACTGGAGCTGCCACTGGGCGTGGCACGTGGATAGTCGAGCGAATGGTTGGCGTCGGAGCGAGTGGCATGTCTGCATCCATGTTTATCTGTATGGAAGAGTGTTATTTTAATTGAAAATTTGTTGCATGAAGTGGATATGGGTATGGCTGCCACGTTGTGGCAGAAGTGGAACGTCAAGTTGATTGACCATTACATTGTTTTGTGTGATATTTTAAAATATTTATTATATCGGGTTTATGGGTTTTTCGTTTACGTTTCGATGTTATCGGCTGTCGGTAAAAAGCATAGTTTCACGAGCGGTCTTGTTAACTTCCCGGATTGAGTACGGAGATCGACTACGCGAATATGACCGTCGGAGCCTGGGTAAAGCTTCTCTATGCGGCCGAGCCGCCATTTGGTAGAGGGGAGACACTCGTCCTGAATGAGGACACAATCTCCAATCTTTGGCGCATTTTCTGTAATTTTCCAACGGTACCTCTTGTGGAGGTCCTTGATATAGTCTTCTTTCCATCGGCGACTGAAATTATGATGGAGAATTTTAATTCTTTCCCATCTATTTAGTAAGGATAGCGACTCCACGCCTGGCTCAGGTGTGGCCAGAATGGGTTCTCCTTTTAAAAAATGCCCTGGAGTTAGTGCTGTTAAATCAGAGGGATCTTGCGAGAGAACCGTGAGTTGAGAACGGCTTCGACTTTAGTTAATAATGTAGTGAATTCTTCATAATTAAATTTGTAGCTGCCAGCTATCTTCTTTTAGTGAGATTTGAAGCTCTTTATAGCTGATTCCCACAAACCACCCATATGGGGAGCGCTTGGGGGTATAAATTGCCAATTGATACCTCGGGGGGCGTACTTTTGTACGATGTCAGGTGATACTTGTTTAAAGAAATCCACGAACTGTTTCTCTGTGGCTCGTTGAGCTGCAATGAATGTTTTGCCATTATCGCTCATGATTTTGGATGGGAAGCCACGTCGAGCGACGAAGCGAGCAAATGCAGCGAGGAAACCCTCTGTCGTCAGATTAGTGCATAGCTCAAGGTGGACTGCCTTTGTCGTGAAACATACAAAGACAGCAGCATAGCCTTTCATGAGAGTGGGAGATCTTAGCATGGACGCCTTTATTTGAAAAGGCCCAGCAAAATCGACACCTGTGGTGGTGAAGGGCAGAGCGAAATTGCAGCGTTCAGGTGGAAGTGCTGCCATAATCTGCGTTCGCATTTTTTGCTTATGCATAGTGCAGATCTTGCACATGAAAATGCATTTCTTGATTTGGGGCTTCAGACGTGGGATGTAATACTCTTGTCGTACCATATGTTGCATGAGGCGATGTTCGGCGTGTAGCATTAATATGTGGATGTATTTCAGGAATAATGTGGCAAATGGAGACTACTCAGGTATGATTATGGGGTGGCGTTCGTTATACGTAAGGCTGGAATTAGCAAGCCGGCCGTTTGCACGAAGCAGACCTTTCGTGTCTATAAATGGGTTTAGTACTAAGAGTGAGCTCTTTTTGTCAATTGGCTTCGATTCTCTTAGTAACCCCAGTTCGCGGCTGTAGTAGCGCGTTTGGGTTGATGCGATAAGAGCGACATTTGCTTTGGTGTGTCAATGTATCGCATTGGGGGCAAGTTGCTCCCTTTACCTTAAGTTTGAGTCGCTCTGCGAATTTGAGAATATAGGCGACTACTCTGAGTGCTCGGGGGAACGATGAAAATCGTTTAAGGATGTCATTATCATCCAATATTGTGTGGTAGGTGTCGATTTTTCGACTTTCGGGGGCAATTATGTTGCGCATTGGCGATTGTGGCTAGAAATCGGGAGATTCTGTTAACCACCGGGGGCCATTCCACCATAGGGTGGTGGTGGCGAGATGCAGGGGTTTGGACCCTCTTTTACCTAGATCAGCAGGATTGTCAGCACTGGCAACGTGTCGCCAAGTGGCTGATCCTACTAGGTCAAGTATTTGCGCCGTTCGATTAGAAATATAGGTTTTCCACGCGTGTGGTGGCTTTTCTAACCAGGCTAGAACTATTTCGGAATCAGACCATAGATATAATTTGTATTTTGCCATGTTTAAGTGGGTCTGCACCATGAAAACTAGCTTTGCTAGTAGCAGAGCGCCACAGAGTTCAAGTCGTGGTAGACTTATGGTTTTTAGAGGCGCAACTTTTGCTTTTGCCACTAGTAAGTGGCTTGCAGTTGCAATATCGCTTTGTGTGGGCACCAGAGAGCTGCAACGAGTATGATAAAATCAGAACAATCAGTCGTGCCAAAAACACAATCAAATCAATTCAGTTCAGCATAGACAACATTGTTAATCAATTCGTGTATCTGCCAGCGTCAACTGACCTGATGCAACACGAACAATCTGTTCTTCGGCAATCACGATCGTGTAAACGTATGGCTGGCTTCGGTTTCAATCGTATCATGTCACTGATTTGATTCGTGTGTGGCAAAAAATGTATCAGCTTTGAAAATGTGCGCGTGTTACAAATTTTTGAAGCGTAAACAATGGAAATTGCATCGAATACGTACATATGTACATACATACATATATACATACATTTGTTGTAGGTATGTATGTACTCGATGGAATTTCCCTTTTACATATAACATACTTATATATATATACATACATACATGTATACAAATAGAAATAGAACAGAAGTGCACTAGAGAAACTCAGTGTTTAGGGTATGAAATACAAACCGAACGCTGTCGATCATTTCAATCATTGATGCATGAGCTTGCATCACTTTGGGTATTTTCTGCTGATACGAACGTTCATAAACAAATCAGGTATAAGCCGATCGCTAGTGATACAAAGTTGTTCTCTATCGCTGATTTGAATAAAACAGTTCGCTTCGTGTACATGAACTGAACTGGCAGAATCAGACAGAGTAACGGATCAGTACTTAAGTATAAACAAAAATTTATTACTCGTTGCAGTTCTCTGGTGCGCGAACTTCAAAAATAACGTTTTCCGGAAAATCGATTTGAAGTTTCAAAAGTTTCAAAGTCAAGGATCACGGCCGGTCTGTAACTCCGTTAGTTTGACTATAATTGACTCAAAATTTGTGCACGATATTCTGGCCATATTGGTCGTTAAAAAAAAATGCCAAAAAAAAATTTAAAACCACACAGAAAATTATAAGCAATGGCTGTAAAATATGTCAGACCAAAACTTATGTTTATTTTCGTGCAATAAATATTTCGTCGTTAAATTATTGAGGAAGTGTCATCGTGCAATCTTGCAAGACCAAGAGAATTCCTCTTTTGATCTTGAAAAATGGAAAAGCAAAAATACAGAAAATAAAAAAAAATTGTGGAGTAATGGGGGGGGGGGGGCAACCCTACTAATAGAATTGTGGCAAAACAAAATTAGTGCTCTTCGCGGGCCAATATTAAGGCATCCAAAACATACCATTCCCGTTGCTCAAAATGTAAAAAAACAAATAAATTTTTGAGTTGTCAGTGAAGACTCATCGAAAACATACATTATCGGTCCGAACGACCTATATGTATGCCGCAACCCACAAATGTGTTTTCAAGATGTTTTCAATGCCGGTCCGAAAATTGTATAAGGATTTCGATTGTGGAATTGTTTCAATTCAAAGTGAAAATACAAACGGAAATGTACAGCAAGTAAGTATAAAATGAAGTAGATGAAACACATAATATTATATTTCGCGAAGCACAAGAACGGCAAGCAGTAGAAAACCCTAAGCTGTAGTCGTGCAGCTGTCTAAATAACTGTGGTCTTAAGAACGTGTGTATTTTAATATTTGACAGATAACGTTTGCAGTCTGTCGCTCTCTATGTGTTCAGCACTTAAAGGACAACGAGGAGGAGATAAAATTATTACTTCGATGTAAATGGTGTCTCCCAAAATAATCGATCGATTCCATTTAATACCATGTTCAGACCGAAAATTTAAAAGATTTGATTATATTTAAGCATTTCATAACCCAACAGTGTTCTCACTGCCGTTAGAAATATCAAAAAAAGCTGTTATTGTCATTCAAGAATTCACATCGCTTAATATTTATCAATCGAAAAGATTGTCATATGGTATTTTGAAATAAAAAGACGGCTTTTTTTAATATTTTCCATATAATAGAAATAATGGAAGCATTTTTTCATTTGTTAAGTCGATTTTCAGATGAAATTAGATTTATTGCTTAAAAAAAAATTTGTTTGTTTACATTTTTTTCCCTTTGTAGTGTCTAAATCAGCTGTGATAATGTAACAGTTTTCCAGTGCTGCCAAGTAGATTGCGCAAAATCAGAGTCGCACAGAGAGATTTAGCGTGGATCAGTTTCAAATCATTTCAATGAAGTGATTTGGAACTGTCATTTTTGTATGGCGAAATCTTGATAAATTTTTAAGATTAGTGGGATAATCCATTCAACAGCCGAAATCGTGTGATTAAGTGTCGGTCTGAACATGGTATAAGATTGCTTTTGTTTCGTGTAAGTTTGCGATTACATGCGGCAACTTTAGTTGCTAATTCTCGGGCGATTCTCTTTTGCTGTCGCCCATTACCTTCACACGAGCAACTTGTGTTGCGCAACTCTGCTCGAGTTTTTTTCTCATTCCCTTTCACTTTACTTTAACCCATTGTCTACTCTTTACTTTAACCCATTGTCGTTTCTTTTTCCTTATAGGTATTTGGGCCACTCTATCACATATATTAATTAGCTCTGTCAATTAAGAAATACATTTTATTTATTAAAACAAACATATATCACCCTTTTTACTATCGTCTGAATCAATTTGTATGGCTTCCTCTATACATTTCACAATATCTTTAATTAATAAGATTTTTTCGTCATACTCCATTTACTAAAATATTTATATTATATTATGTATATTTGTATACATATTTGCAAATTACTTACCAAAAGATGAAATTAAATTTTTTATATATATTCAAAATATTAATTTCAAAAAAATATACGCAAATGCAACTATGTACTACGAAAGAAAGAACACGAATGCCGAAAAACGTCACAGCGAACTGTTACGAATAAGAACACAAAGCGAGTTGCTGAACACTGGAAACTCGGTGCGATTCTCCTCTCCTCGTCGCCCCCTCGCCTATAAACTAAGAGTTGCCGCAACAAAAGTTGCCGTGTGTGATAAGGCTCTAAGTGGACCAAAATCGTATGAAGATATTCGTACATTCAATGGAATTGTTATAGCATGTCCTGCTAGGGGTAGGGTTAAAGGAATGTCCAACTTATTCCAGCATGAGAGCACCGCAAAATTATCGTTTCCATTGTGATAATAATTTTATTTAAGCATTTAAGTTTATTAGCTCTCAATTAATAAATGTTTTTGGGGAAACTTTAGTGTACCATCATACGATTTTAGGGTTAAAAGTGGTATGGTTGGATAGGGCCAGGAACAAAGGGATGTTAAACTTATTCCTGTGTGAGAGCGCCTCAAAACTAGCGTCTTTTATAACATTTTCCATTATGGCCAGATTGAACAAAATAACAATTTTTGGGTATTTATCAGCCCAACAACCAACATATAGTACGTATAAAAATGACTAAATAATGGTTATTTATTAAATGGAGAAACTATTCAAATCTTTTTAAAGAATATTAGAACAACTGACTTTTTTTCTTTCAATACCCAATAAAAGGATTTAAGCTTGTTAGCTCTCAATCATTAAATGTTTTTAATCATTTTCCATTGAAAATAAAACTATGATTCCTCAAATTACAAAACGTTTCATCAAATACTTTTAAATTTCACAAATTTATTTAATTTTCATTGTTTTACATTTTTTATAAGTGGCCTTGAACGATGCAACAAATCCCTCCGTTTGCATATTTTTTTGGTAAGATTTCAATCAGGAATAAAGGGTTGTTAAACTTATTCCAGTGTGAGAGCGCCTCAAAATTAGCGTTTTTTATAACATTTTAAATTATGGCCAGATTGAACAAAATTACAATTTTTGGGCATTTAAATTAAAACACCCAACATTTAGTATGAATAAAAATTACTATATAGTGGTTATTTATTATATGGAGAAACTATTTAAATCTTTTAAAGAATATTATAACAACTGACTTTTGTCCTTTCAATGCCCAATAATAGGATTTAAGCTTGTTAGCTCTCAATCATTAAATGTTTTTAATAATTTTCCATTGAAAATATTACCAAGATGCTTCAAATTACAAAACTTTTCATCAAAAACCTTTAAATTTCACAAATTTATTTAATTTTCATTGTTTTACATTTTTTACAAGTAGTCTTGAACGATGCAACAAATCCCTCTGTTTACATATTTTTTTGGTAAGATTTCAATCTGGCCATCGCTCGTTTCCAATTGCTAAACGTCAAAACCTCCTGAACTCGATCAACTGTCAAAGTTTAGGTGGTTTTGACGTTTAGCAATTGCTCTCTCACTTCCAGTGAGAGAGGAGTTAAACATCTCTTTATCTCTGATTTCAATCTGGCCATCGCTCGTTTCCAATTGCTAAACGTCAAAACCTTCTGAACTCGATCAACGGTCAAAGTTCAGGAGGTTTTGACGTTTAGCAATTGTTCTCTCATTTCCAGTGAGAGAGGAGTTAAACATCTCTTCATCTCTGGATAGGGCTGATGCTCTTGATTAAGAAAATGTATAATTATAGCAAACTTATAGTTGTAGAGATATTTGCATTTAAAGTTGAAAATTTTGCAAATTTTATCTTGCAATTTCTCTATTTCTAGTAATTATTTCTTTCATATAACGGACTTTTTATACACTTTCACTTTATTACATTGTTTCTACATATTTATTTTTCAGTAATTATTTAGATATTTGCTTAAAATAAGTATTTTATATTTTACATAAATTTTATTACATGCACAGTAACAAAAGTTTTCCGTGTTGACAGATAATAAGTGTTGCCATAATTACACATTTATCAAACGAATAACGTTTAGCGATTGCTCTCTTATTTCCAATGAAAGATGAATTGTAGATCTCTTTATCTCTGCTAGGAGACTCATGGATAAAAGGCTAGCCAGTCAAAAACGCTACTCCCTTCCTTCCGTTTCCTTCCTTATCGGCAAAATGTGTGCACAGTCAAAAACGTGGTAAAAACGCAGAAATCAGCCATCTTTGTTTGTAAACATTTGAAGAATGTTGCCATTGCTCAATGCGCATATATAGTTTTGAGCACATCTTTGTTTTCAATTACAATTTATTACAATATAAAATACCAAAACTGAAAACAATCTATCATAGTTTATATATTTATAAATAATAGCATTCGACTCTGATTTTGAGTTATTTTATGAAAATTTCAAACATATTGAAACATATTGAAACATATTGAACAGATTGAATTATAAAAATTGATAATTACTACAGTGTATCGATATATATATTTATAATATATGGCAACCCTGCGTTGTGAGAGAGCAATCAGCTGACACGTTTCCACGGCAAAAATCCAAATGTCGTGAATTCTCACGTCATCCCACGTCAAAGAGAGAAGGGAGTAGCGTTTTTGACTGTGCAGTTACATTGCGCGCCCATAAGATAGGTCGTGCCAGCTGACACGACCCACGATTCTGCGTTTTTGACTGGCTAGCCTATAAATTGATCCGAAAAGGCACTCTTTGCTTGTTGAGAGAGCCCATGGGCTTGTTGTGCTTTGGCAGCACTGAAATTTTATGGGATACTGGACAGACGACCAGCAATACAAAGAAGAATCAAATAACCCTGCAGAAACAAATTGCAAAATCAGTGAGTAATTTAAGAGATCCGATTTTTTTTGAATTTAATATATATTAACAATCTTTATTTAAAGAGATTTAATACATTTGTTTAAATGAGTTAAGCATCCATCCATTCTACCCAGAAAAACTGATGCACCCTAATAAGACAGCTTAGTTCGCCACAGCTGAGAACACCACAACACAACAACACCATGCCTATACCACAACAAACTCATCAAAAAGGATGGAAAACGGGAAACATTCATTTTACCACTTTCGTTTTGAGACACCCATCCCGCGCGTTTGCAATAACATCGTTTAGAAAGCAGACATATTTCGTTACACGTCTTCTCAACAGCACATCAACATTCATCTAAAAGACAATCGTTTACACACCTCGTTATACACACCCGGGCAGATACTTTCGATTCGTCTACGGGCCTAAGCTCTTTATCGCCACAGAAGTTTATACAATTTTCTTGATACAAAGTTCAAAACGCTTCTACATAACCTTGGATCAGCCGTGATCCTTCCTATTTTAACATCCCTTCATTTCGCATCGATCCCGCACTTGTTTCGTTTAATTAAGTTTGGCATTTATTGTAACCGGAATTTGTGTTAAAAATAAATTATAACGTCTTTCCTATTAGCAAAGAATGCGTTTTATTTAGTAACTTAAATACAGAGGTGTGTGCTTCTCAATTAGTTGGGCACCCAAATATTCAAAATTTTTTTTAAGAAAAAGCTGCTACTTAGGCGCAGAGTATTGTGCAACTTTGCAGTATCAAATGTCGGTGTGTATACATATTTTGGTTGGAATTGACCGCAAATGTTATTTAGACCTTGACTTCCGAACAAATTATCAAACGATATTTGTTCATTAAATATTTGAGGAAGAAGTAAGGTTCATCCTTAGATTATTTAATACATGTAACACCCCTATTCTGTGCACTTGACAAATTCAACATATTTCTAATTTGTCAAAGTTTTACATTTATCAAGCATTTGGTAATCTGTGTCTGAAATAAAAAGCTCTTTTCTTAATAAGTTGTTAAGATGTCAAATGCTCTTGACAGCAGTGCTCGTTATGAATTAAATATTTGATTGTGCATCTTGTTGTGAAAATGGAAGATATTTTACTTTTGTTATTATTGTTAAACGAAGATGAAAATTGTGAGAATAGGAATCGCGCGCGGCATTTAAAAAGTTTACGCGACGATAGCAATCCATTTTCTTTGAGCGAGAATACCTTTGTGCAAAATTTTAGATTAACTCGTGAAATTTGCCGCCGCCTGATTGATGAACTGGCCCCACATGATAATCAGAAAACGTCACTACCTTTAACTGTAAGGGTTCTAGCAGCTGTGAACTTCTTTGGACACGGCTCATATCAGAAATGTGTAGGTAACAACGTCAACTTGCCCATGAGTCAGTCATCCCTTTCGAGAAGTGTGCGAGCTGTAGCAAAACTTATTGTGAAGGTGAAGGGAGGAGAAATAAAGTTTCCCAGTTCAATAGAGGAAGAAACTTTTATAAAAACGGGGCAAGTATTATTGTAATACAAATAATAATATGCTAATTTATTTGAAATATATTTCAGATTTTTTAGAAAATTTGGAATAAAAAGCACCATGGGAGCAATTGACTGCACGCATATTGCTATCATTGCTCCACCATCAAATAATGTCGAACGTCCTCTTAATTTATATTTAAATAGAAAAGGATTCTACAGTATCAATGTTGAAGCAGTAAGTTTTGTTTTTGCATGCACATACATATATGCCAATGCAATTTTTGAGTGTATCGCTTTTTAGGTTTGCGATCACCGATTATGTTTTACACTTGTAAATTCTAAATTTCCGGGTGCAACACATGACTCTGGAATTTGGGCAACTTCTGACCTACGAGAACATCTCATTCGTCAGCATACTAATACAACGGAGAGAATCTTGGCTTCTTGGCGATCAAGGTTATCCTCTAGAACCGTGGCTTTTAACACACGTGGCACTTTGGTTCTGCAAGAAACAGCATAGAGAGAGCATTTGGTGTTTTAAAATCTCGCTTCAGATGTTTGTTGAAGCACCGAGTTCTACATTATTCACACGAAACTTCCGCTTTGTTTGTTAGTACTTGCGTTATATTGCATAATATAATGACGAAAGCAGGCATTACGTTCAACGAAATAGATGACGGGGTTCCAGAAGACTTTGATTCTCCAATTAATAATTATAACTCTTCACAGTACGTGCGCGAAGGTGAAAGAACAAGATCAAGATATATATCAACTCTTTAGTTATATATATACAGAAGCCAATCTATATTCCTATGTACATATATAAATGTTCTTACAATTCGACTTTCGAAATACACTACTTACTTCCATTATTTGTTTATTTATTTATCCTTTTTGTTAAAAGAAAACAAATTGAAATTTCCATTCCATTTTTTTATTCTATTATAAAACAAAAAACTAAACTTAATTCAATAAAAATGTTACACATACGTTATTTCAATTTTAATTAAACTTTAGATATTATTTTTCATTACTATTAAACGATTTTATAAGTTCTGTTATAGAACTAGTTAGGCCTTGAGTGGCCTGCATCATTTCAGGATGCTCCCGTCGCCTCTCTTCCTCAGCAGCATTCCTTTTTGGTATATCAGCTATCAAAGTGCTGATAAGCTTATTTCGTGCACTTCGTGATAGCACCAAAGTTGAAGCATCCTAAAAAGAAAAAAACGTAATAAGAAATTGCAAAAAAAATTATATATGTATTTTGTAATTATATCATAATGAAAACTTACCTGGTTTTCCAAGCTAAGATACGTAGATGGTGTCGATGGACTTGCTGTATGGTGTTCGGGATTTGGGCTTGCATCTACCTGACTGCATAATTGTTGAGGACTACCCGTGGGTGATGAAATTGCGCATTCATCCGTTTGCTCAATTGGCGTTAAACCTAGGCTTTGTACATTTTGCATCCCATCTACAGCGGCCGAGCCAAATGTAGACAAAGCCATTTCTTCGAAGTCCGTCATCGGCTTGGAACTTGGACTTCCACCTGTGAGCCTTTGAGTCATTTTCAACCGCCTTGCTTGAGTGCGCAGTTGGCTTTTCCAAACGCCTAACGTCTATAAATTAACACAATATAATAAATAAACGAAAAATAAACTAAAATGTTACCTCTTTCCATTTTGCAGCACTTCGTATTGGTCCTCTGCACGAATTAAGTTGCTCTGCCAGCTGTTGCTACAACTCCTTCATCCGTTGAGGCGCTTTTGGGCAATTTTTCCTCGTACTAATTTCTGGGTGTGCTTGGCAAAACAACACATATGCCTCCAGCTGCTCGTGCGTAGCTCTTTCGTGCTTGGGTTTACTATAAAATAAAAGTTAAATTATAAATTTTGTTAATAATTAAATTTTGGAAACTTACGTTGCAGAACTGTCCATTTTAACGAATAATTTGAATAGAAATCAGCTGTTTTCTATTTACATAATTTTTTTCACCATACGTGTGGGGAAAGCATTACGAATTGAAGCTTTTACTTTTAATAAGATTGCCACAGAATACCAAAATATTTCTCGCTTGTTAAATATTTGAGTTAATTGTCAATATTTTATTAATTTGTCAAAAGCACAGAATAGGGGTGTAAATGTCTTGAAATAGTAAACTATTTTCTTTTATATTGAGCTTAGAAAGTTCATTTTGATGGAAATATATACATATATTTGGCCTATTATGTATGGAATATCTTGCTTCTTAAACCAATTTTAATTATGTTTAATTCTCTGTGGAATGGAAACCGAAAAATACCCAGGAAATACAATAAAAATCTCAAAACTTATTTTCTTACGCAGTGGCACCATTGTCAAATTTTATAAAAAATGTGAACTGGAATCAAAGAGTTCCGTGTTATGTTATGGCTTAAGGCAATTGCCGAGGGTCAGCTTGTGATGGAGCGACGAATATTGACATCTGATTTATACCCGCGTCAAATGCGAGCGAGTGAACATAATTGCGACGAGAAATTTGTCAGTATTTCGTTGTGACTATTTTTTTAAATAATTTTAAAATGAAAACGAAAATGGAGAAAATTGTTTTTCGTATAATAAAAATTGTCAGCATGATGTATACAATAATTAAAATGTACATTGAGATGAAGCATACGGTATCTAGTCTGGACGCATAATTTGCGACACTTGTGACGAGTTATGGACCGAATTGCATGACATATCGTTGCTCAACCTAACGTATATGAATGGAAAGAAAGCAGACAGATTGAAAATGACCATCTACACAAACTAGAGCTATATCTTTTGTTTTGTTTCTTAAGATTTTACATAAAGACTGGAATGTCGAATTGTGTTGGGGCGCTAGATGACAAACAATTGCCGTCAACTGTATTGTTTGGCAGCGGATCATTATTTTATAACTTACACTTTACACTTAAATTTTGCTAAATAATTTCATAAATACGTAGACACGTGCGAACTGTTTTTTTTTTGTTTTTGCACGTTTTTACTTTGTCAAATTGTCACAACTGACCGAAAATGTAACTCTGAAATCTTTGAACCAACGGAGAAATTATAAATAAACTTAAGTCGCCGGGAAGATATCCGCAGGCAAAAAATCCCGTTCACGTCGCAATTATGTGCCGTTTCATGCAGATAAATGTGGGTTTACATTTTTTATATAAGAAACACGTTTTATTTTTAAATTATAAATTTTTTCTTTTTTAATAAATAAAATATATGGCTAGGTGTAGTAGTCGGCTGAAGCGCGTCTGTCTCTGCCGACTGCTCTTTTTCAAGTCTCGTTCTGATTCTTTTGTTTCTTCACTTTTCACGTTCGCTGTCACGGTTCATAGTCCTCGTTTCGTTCCTTAAGTCAGTGTTCCCGCTTATGGTTTTTTTGCAACAATCCAACCATCGAAACTCCTGACTATACGGTAGGCTCGAATCTGCTTCTTGTATTCGGCATGGGTGGTTGTTCGTTCAGGCCCCTCACCCTCACCAATCTTCTCAACCTCGTATCGATCTTTTGCTAAAACCCTCAAAACTCTATAAAGACCAATGTACGTAGGACTTAGTCTAAGTCCACTATCGAATTAAGTGCGCTTAACAGCGACCAATTTGTTTCCTCTGTAATTAACTGATTTTTTCTTCCTATTGTCAAAACGACGATTTTTTTCTCTTTGGATCGGTGTAATTTTATCTCTGGCTTTTCCGCGTATTTCCTCGCGTTCTGAATCTAATTCATCGAAAGCAGACTGTATTATTTCATATTGAAGTAGCTCATTCAACTCCGACAACCCCTTGACTCTCATATCTACCCCAGTTAGTATTCTAAAAGGCCCAAGCTTTATACTACGCGGCGGGGTGTTGCTGATGACTTACTGTACTTTGCCTACGTGATTATACCAGCTACTCGGTTCCTCGGAACACAATTTTGATAACAATGGTATGATTACTTACTTCGTAAAAAAAGTATTCCCTCGCACCGGTTGCAATTAACAAGTGCTCAATTCTATTTGACAGTAGCTTTGGAAAAGGTTAACTGTAAACGCGGTTTTCCGGTCGGTCTACTATAACCACGATATAATTATAAGCCTTCTTTGTTCGCTCCATTGGTTCAACATGATCAAGGTTAAAAGTTCTTAATGACCGATCCTCTTTCGCTATGGAATTTAGAAGCCCCTTCTTCCTTCCAGTCTTGGCCTAGGTCTTAGCTGCTTTTCACTAATGGAATGCATACATCTCTACTTAACTGCGATGTTCTCATAATCATGTGTCTCATAATCATATGACATCATCGCGCAACAAGATACCCTTACTGGAACTCCATTATTCCGTTTTTAAAATGAACTCCCATTGAATAAACCCTTCATGTCTTAAGTGCCTCCCTTATTGTCAATACCTCCAATTCACAAAAGTGGAATTTCTTCTCGACCGGCTTGGTTTTCCTGCTCACTGTAGAAGAACCCCACCGTACCCGAAAATAGATGCGTCAGTATGAACTTAGGTCAATGCTTTAGGATTATAAAGTTTCAGAACTGGCGTAGTAGTGGTTCAGGGACCACTGCTTACCCTTCGATAAATCGACGGAAATAAGAGGTTAAGCCCCGAAACCTTTGTACCGCCTTCTTATCAGTGGACATGGGAAAGCTTTTCATCGCCTTCGTCTTTGCTTCCGATGTACCGTTTTCAATGATGTATTCCAGAAAGTCTACTTTAGTTTGCAAGAACTAACATTTTTCCCATTTTATTCGTAAATTAAACTGTGTCGGCCTTTCCAGAACTACTTCTTGTTTCGCTATGCCCTGATCTATATCCTTAGAGGGAATAATGAGATCGTCCATGTAAGTGAACATAAACGAATAAACAAGTATTCGTATTGGCCTTGATGGATTACGAACGAAGTGCATTTTATCGAACCCTCCTCAATAGGCACGTGAAAGAATAAATTTCTTAGCTCAAGTGTGGTGAATATGCAAGCACTCTGCAATATTTCGAATACATCATCGATAATACCCGAGACAGACATGTAGTGACAACACCATATATGGTACAAATACCATATGTGTGTCACCAAATACTATCAAAATAACATATGAGCAATGTAGTATTTTGCTGGAACAATACTATCATTGTGGTATTTGTATAAATACAGCTAAAAAAACAGGTAACAAACTTTGCTGAAAGCTTTTACACAAAAGCTCTTCGAAATATTCTGTCAAAATGACTTAAAAAATTAATTATTGAAATGGAAAACAAAATATTTTTCACAATTTTTCTTCCGGAAAAGCAGGAAATGTCTCATTTTATGTGAGGATTTTAGAGAGACTTTAACCAAAGCGCTTTTTTGCGATGAAAATAGATTAACTTTACAGTATTTGATATAATTGTACTTATTTTCTCCTTAACACACATCTACATATTTACTCTTTACAATTTTTTTTTAATATTTAATGCCTATGAAACAAAAGTAGTATTTGAGTTTACTTCATTGCCGTGTGTGTCACCAACGTAGTAAACAAAATACCATGATACCTTTACTATGGTATTGTTACTACATGTCTGTCTCAGGTATAAGCGGCATGGAAAAATTGTCTTTCATCACCTTTTCATTAAATCGACGATAGTCGGAGCGTAACCTCTTACTACCATCCTTTTTAGCAACCAGTATACTCGGCATTGCTGGGTTGGATAATATCCTTCATGAGCTATTCAGTAATTTGCTGATCCACGGTGCATTTATCAGAATATGACATTCGACGCGGTCCTTGATAAATAGGGGTGTCGTCATTTAAACAAATTTTTATTCAGACTGGCGATTTATACTATACTGTGTTTAGAGGATGGGATCATGTGTAGAAGTTCACGCAAGTGAGGAAAGTTCTCTGATCACCATTCACTTGGGAGTGGCCAGAAACGATTCCTTTACACATGGCTCAAGCAGCTCACGACTTCCGGTTTTTGACCAAGTATCGTCTGGGTAGCCTAAGAACATCCGTTTGAAGGCGAGCTAAAGTGAGAAGGCGAAAAAACTCCTACATAGGGTTGTGCGTTGGGTTTGGGACCCGTCACGTAACAAAACACCCCCCGTGAAAAGAAGCAACAAGCCTCGGATGAGTAACCCCCCTTTTGATGACGACCATGACAATCGAAATATGGACTACGAATTGAGGGCATGCACCTGGAATGTCCGGTCCCTTAATTGCGAAAGTACTGCTGCCCAGCTGGTTGATGTCCTCGTTAGAGTGAAGGCTGACATCACCGCCGTCTTAGAAATACGATGGACGGGAGACAACGACTGAGACGACTAGGTCCTTGTGGCATTTACTACAGTGGCCGTAAGTGGATGCAACAAGATGCTTTCTATGAGCGCTCAGAGCGCACCTATGAGCGCTGCCCGCGCCACGATGTCGAAATCGTGCTTGGCGACTTTAACGGCAGGGTGGGAAAAGAAGGTATCTTTGGCACGACGATAGTTAAATTCAGCCTCCACGAGGAAACATTCCCAAATGGGTTGAGGCTGATCGACTTCGCAGGGGCCCGAAATATGGTTATCTGTAGTACTAGATTCCAGCATAAGAAGATTCATCAAGCCACCTGTCTGTCTCCGGATCGAAAAACCAACAACCGGATCGATCATATTGTGTAGACGGAAGACACTTCTCCAGTGTTTTAGATGTGCGCGCGCTCAGAGGTCCTAACATTGACTCGGACCTCTGTCTTGTTGCATTTGCATGATATTGATATCATCGGGCTCAACACCAGCGCCGTTAGTTCTGCTTTCTCCAGACTGGACAAGGAAGCACAGAAAATGGGTCTGGCAGTGAAGGAGGGCAAGACGAAATATCACCTGTCATCAAACAAACAGTCGTCGCACTCGCGACTTGGCACTCACGTCACTGTTGACAGTCATAACTTTGAAGTTGTAGATAGTTTCGCATATTTGGGAACCAGTGCAAACACCATCAACAATGTATGCCTGGAAATCCAGCGCAGGATGACTCTTGCCAACAGATGCCACTTCGGACTGCGTAGGCAATTGAGAAGTAAGGTCCTTTCTCGACGAACAAAAATCAAACTCTATAAGTCACTTATAATTCACGTCCTGCTATGTGGTGCAGAGGCCTGGACGATGACAACAAGTGATGAATTGACGTTGCGAGTTTTCGAGAGAAAAGTTTTGCGAAAGATTTGTGGTCCTTTGCGCGTTGGCTACAGCGAGTATCGCATTCGATGGAACGATGAGCTGTATGAGGTATATAACGACATTGACATAGTTCAGCGAATTAAAAGACAGTGGCTACGCTTGCTAGGTAATATCGTCCGAATGGAGGAAAACACTCCAGCTCTGAAAGTATTCGACGCAGTACCCGTCGGGGAAAGCAGAGGAAGAGGAAGACCTGAACTCCGTTGGAAAGGCCAGGTGGAGAAGGACCTGGGTTTGCTTGGATTCTCCAATTGGCGCCACGTAGCGAAAAGAAGACACGACTGGCGCGCTGTTGTTAACACGGCTATAACCGCGTAAGCGCTTCTCCTCCAGTAAAGAAGAAGAAGAATCCCCATCAATGCGTTTTAATTTTGACAGCGGGCACGTCGCAATTATGTTTACGGCATATAACTACATGAGGGGAATCGCGTCCAACAATAATGCTTGGGGAGTTTGTCTGACTGAAGCTAATACATTTAGTTGGAAAACGAGGGTAATTTGTTAAGTCATAAATAATGATAAATGGAAGTTTTCGCGGCACTCACCTTATAGTTGAAGAAAAAAAATGCCCAAAGAAAATAGCAACTGAAAAGGACCGCAGGAACGCAAAAAAGTTGATGTCAGCGAGATCGTATCGAAATCACGAAAGTTGAAGCTGATCCGTCCGTCGCACAGTGGGGTACTCAAAATGGAGATTAATTACCACAAGTCTTCTAGTTATGAAAAAGTTATTTTTTTTAGTTAATTAATCATAAAGAAGTAAGAAAATAATGCAATTCGAGTGTTTTGATTGTTTTTTTATATCTTAAAAAACAAAATATGCTGAACATCGGTTTTCTAAATTTTTAATTTTTTAAGCTTCAAATTTTATTTAAAATATATAAACTGTTTCTTCATCACTGTAATCATATTCATGATCATTGTCGTCTTAGCTTGAATTTTTATCATCGCCTTCATCATCATCGTCATCATCAACTTCATTATTATTGCCACTCTCTATCACGATCAACTCTAATGCTTCTTCGGGTAAATCCTGCACTTTTTTTTTTGGTAATTTTCATGTGGTTGATATAACGGGGTCAGAACTGGCTAAAAGTCTGTTAAATATGTCTTCATTTGCTTTTTTATACTGAATTTGCGAGAAAAATGTTCTCTAAAATTCTTAAAATCTTTGTTTCGAGCTTCCTGAGCTTCTTCTGATAATTGTCCGATTGGCAACATAGCGTGCGATATTATCTCTGTACCATGGATAAAATATTTGTGAAGTGTTGGAGGCATGTTATACCAAGGATAACATTCAACGAAATATTTTGCTGTATTTAAAGCGTAGTCACGAAACTTCTGTACCTCAGTATCGTGCCCACTAGAAACAACTACGAGTATTGTATGCATCTTTTTAATCAAATTTATGTCAACTTTAGTAATTGCTGCTGACATCTCGGGATTTTGAAAGAAACGCCTAGCTGTATTGCCATCGTTAGAATTCCCAAGGCCAGGTTTCGGTTGGTCAACAATCAGACCAATTTTATCTTTAAATCCTTTTTGAATCCGTGCTTTATTTTCCGAAACTAATAGTTTCTCGCTTTCTGTTCGAGCTTGCACTTTTTTATAGACAATTTATATGATAAGTGGAGAAGACATTCAAAGAACCTAATCCACCCATGAAGTATTGAAAGCCCAAACTGTAAATTTTCTGTTTTCACAACTTTCTTCACCATTTCATCAATTTTATTAAAATCTTTCGAGCTAGCTCCACAGAAATAACATTTTTGTGTAGATGTTGTTTCTGTTAATGCGTTGCATACTTTTCCATCAACCATAGATAAAATTAAATTGTGTTTAACTTCCAAATATTTATTTCCATAAGGTATAACCAAATTCACAAGATTTCGTATTTCTATACCAACTCTTTCGTTTTCAGTTCTAGAAACAGCTGTGGACTCTTTTACAAATTTAATTTTAAAAGGCCTGCAGAACCTGGTAGAAGCTGGGCGCGAATTTTGCCACATAATTTTGCTTCCACAAATCAACCTGATTGGAACAATACAGGTGATGAAAACTGATGAATCATTTGCACCCGGATTATGGTACGCTTGCTTATATGAGCTGTGTCCAGAGCTTCCATCGAATCCCCACTGGGTGTATAAGCATAAATTCGTCATTTCCTCATCGTTCAATGTTTTAATTACGTTATTTTGGGCTAAAGTTATACGCTCAGTGGTATGGTCTAAAAGGGCTCGCAAGCTTGCTTGTGCTGAAATCTCGCAAAAATGCATGCTCTCACGTCTAGGATAACAATCCTTTTTTGCTGATTGGACATATGAATAGCAAGGAAACCTATCTGGAGAAGATTGCCTCATAACATTGTTCTGTTGTCGAGATAACCTTCTTCCACCAAAACAAATAAAGCGTCTTCTTTGGATTTGCTGTGATAGTGATGATTTGGCAATACTTTTATGAAATTTTTTCGCTCTCGATGGTGAACTTGCAACCTCCTTCACTATCTTTGACGCTTTCACTTGCCCTGAAGCTCTAAAACTCGTTTGTGCAGCATAAGCTAATAAAGGCAAAGGCACACTATCTCTTAAAAATTTACTTTTTTTTTGCTTCGTTTTCTCATTTGATTCTTCAAATGAAAGTTCTTTGCAGCCACGTTTCATTCCTTGTGAATGGGTGAAACCTATCGAAGAATCCAGCCAACTTTGGTTTATTCTAAGGAAACGCTCTTCATGCCTATTGGCTCTGCTCCAACGAATTTTAAATTGACTAATAAAGGTTTTTATCCTATCATCAAACTCTTTTATAAATTCATCAGATGGCTCAATACGCTTTTTCAATTGCTCTTTTAAAAATTCAAATTTTTCATTAAATTTATCACAGCCAGAGTTTTTCATTATGTCATAAAGACTTTGACGAGGAACCCAAATTACATTAGAACTGGTTCCTATAAGGAAGATAATAATATTTTTATCCTCTTTAAATGTAGTCAATGTCGGTATCGCTTTCATCATGTCAGTTAAATATACATCACTATTGTTATTTCTCTCGTCTCTTTGTATGTCATATATTAGTAATAAAAATTGCGCGGGAAAAAACAATGTCGGTTATCATGATTTTACATATACCCTAAACCTTAGATAAGAACCTTATGCCATATTAATTAATTATTACAAAATGTAAGAAATCAAAATTTTATTTCAAAAATGTATGTGATGATGTTTATTATTATACATATGTAAGTAAAACGCGAATTTTAGACTAATCCGGAATATGTTCTTATGCATTTAAACTGCCGCTTATCGTAACGTATTCGTGTATATTTGACCAGGCAGTTCGCATAAAGAAATGCATATACTGAGAAAGTGCGCAGTATTGGCGCAACTTTTTTTTTTACAAAAAGAAACTACAACAGTCATAGATTACAGGAATGAAACAAGATTTGCTTTACCCCGCTTAACTCACAACTATATGTCTGCATAAAAGGTCGAAATCCCAATATTTTAAGGCTTTCGCCAAAAAAAAAAATTAAAATACTTAGAGACACGTAAAAACACAAATGAAATCTTTTTGTATTTACTAAATTACCTGAACAAGAAGGCTCTATTACAATTTTTTAAGGATTTGTCCAGTTAAAGAAAATAAAAAACTTCGAAAAATGAAAAACAATCACGTATATCACTGTGCGCATACAAAAATAAATAAACTTGCAATTTTAAGAGAATATTACAAGAAAACTGTAAATTTTTTGCCAAATATTTGTTCAGTTAGTGATGTAGAATTTTATCTACTTTTGTTTGATACCAAAAATTTACTTGTACCTTGATTTTTGATTTTTGAATTAATCTCCAAAATCGACACATTTTACCCCAATGTGGAACGGTTGGCGTTGCTATCATCTTCGTCCATCTGTATAAAGGAGATGGTTATTTACACCTATCTGTCAGACATTTTACATTGGTAATCGTGCCACGATATGTGGCATGAATGGGTCATCGCATTGATCGACCATTTTTGTTAGTTTTCTTTGTTACTTTTGACGGTTTGTTTTTTTTAATGGCCGGTTTTGGCGTGTTTCTCGCGGTCATCGGAGGTTAGTAGAAAGCACAGCTTCAAAAGTGATCTGGTTAGCTTTCCGTTTTCCGTACCAAGTCGCCGTTCGGTAGGGGCAGACAATCATCATGGATGAGGACACAATCTCCAAGTTTTGGCGCTTGTTCAGGAGTCTTCCCACGCTACCTTTTGTGGCGATCCTTTATATATTCGTATTTCCATTGACGACTAAAATTATGAATTTTAATTCTTTCCCATCGATTTATTAGGGATAGCGACACCACGCCTGGCAATGGAATGGCCAGAATGGGTGCTCCTTTAAGAAAATGCCCTGGAGTTAAGGCGGTGAAATCTAAGGGGTTTTGGGGTTTCAATTCGATTTAATAACGTTGTGAACTCTTCATAAAAGGATTTTTAATTTCCAGCTACTCGTTTGATGTGAGATTTGAAGGGTTACAAATTGCCAATTGATACCTTGGGGGACGTACTTTTGTAAGATGTCGGGTGACACCTGTTTTAGGAAATCCACAAACTGTTTTTCTGTGGCTCGTTGAGCTCGAATGAATATTTTGCATATCGCTCATGATTTTTTATGGGAAGCCACGTCGAGCGACGAAGCGACCAAATGCCGCGAGAAAAACCTCCGTCGTCAGATTACTACATAGATTACGGTGTATTGCCTTTATCGTGAAATATACCAAGACAGCCACCTAGCTTTTCATGAGAGTGGGAGACCTTAGCCACCTTTACCTTCAGGTGGAAGTGCTGCCATCATCTGAGTTCGCATCTTCTGCTTGTGCGTAGTGTAAATCTTGCATGTGAAGATGCTTTTCTTGATTTGGGGCTTAAGACGGGGAATATATTAATATGTGGATGTAATTCAGGAATAATATGGCAAATGGATACCTCTCTGGAATTATTATGAGGTGGCGTCCTTTGTAGGTTAGGATTGAATTAACAAGCCGACTCTAGGCACGAAGCAGACTTTCGTGTCCAAAAATGGGTTTAGAACTAAGAGTGAGCTCTATTTATCAATCGGCTTCGATTCTCTTAGTAGTGATATATCGCGGCTGAAGTAGCGCGCTTGAGTATATGCAATTAGTGCGACCTTTGCCTTTTGTAACTCTAGGTGACTTTCGTTTTGAGTTGCTCTTTAAATAGGAACATGTAAGCAACTCATCTGAGGGCTCTCCGAAACGATGAAAATCGTTCAAGGATGTTGGCTTCATCCAATAATGTGTGAAAGGTGGCGATTTTTTGACCTTCTGGAGCGATTATGTTGCGCAGGGATGATTGGGGCCAAGAATCAGGAGATTCTATTATTCCACATAAGGTGGTGGTGGCGAGATGCAGGGGCTTTAACCCTCTTGTACCTAGATAAGCAGGATTGTCAGCACTGGCTACGTGTCGCCAAGTGGCTGAACCCATTAGGTCGAGTATTTGTGACGTTCGATTGGAAATGTAAGTCTTCCATGCATGTGGTGGTTTTTCTAACCAGGTTAGTACATTTTCTGAATCGGACCACAGATGTAATTTGCATTTTGTCCTCTTAAAATGCATTTTCACCAAGGCTACTAATTTGGAAAGTAGTAGTGCGCCACATAGCTCAAGTCATGATAGACTCAGTGTTTTTAAAGGAGCCACTTTTGCTTTTGCTACTAATAAGTGGCTTGTTGGCGCGCTGTCACTTTGTGTGCAAACATTGAACAAAAGACAAGCTTTAACAAATATTTCTTACGAGAAGTGTTTCATTCTACGAGAACTATTTTAGTCTGATTTTATTCAGAATTTTCACGTATTTATATACAATTTTAAGAACTATCTTATCTATCTTAATATATGTGTATGTGTGCATGTTTATATGTATGTAGTACATTGTTTATGGTGTTGTTTTCAAGTGTACATGCACATTTGTATTCAATTGCCTAAATGCATATCTTAGGATAATATATTATCTTACGTAAATATGTTTGTTTGTTAATTGTTGAGTGCATACGTATTGCATATAAATGTATACGTGTCTCATATAAATGTATGTATCCTTATGCGTTTGTTTATGTATTTGCTTTGTACTGCCTCAGCATTGGCGAAGAAAAGCCTGTTCAATATATTTGAACAAACATAGCTAGTAGCAATAGCGCAGTATGCCTTCACAGAGGCGTCACAGAAGCCGTGTAATTCGACTCTGCGTTCGGGGGAATATTTTACAAAAATGGAATTTCTATCTGAGAAATGTCACTCAGATTGCTTGGGAACTGGGACCATTTTTCTAAGCGAAGAGGTTTCACTTGTTCGTCCCAGTCGGTTGCATCTAGCCATAATTCTTGTATTAAGATTTTCGCTTGTATCATAATTGGCGAAAGCCATTCCGCGGAGTCGAAAAGTTTTGGCACCGAGGATAAAATCTGTCTTTTTGTTATGGCGGATAATGCGGTTATAGACTCAGTCGTGTATGAAAAGTGGTCCGATATCGCATTCCTTTGGATGCCCAGCGTGGTTGTTGTATTTTCCTTTTCGAATATAAGGAATTAGTGTCCAACAAATTTTCGTTTGGTATATTTTTGAGAATATTAGGGTGATTTGCCGTAATCTTGCGGATTTGAGGGCTTTTATTACTTGTGATAAAGATTCGTGTGCTTGTGAGAGAGACTTCCAGACAGAATATCGTCTACATACGTTTGAGTTTTTAACACTTTAGTTGTCAGAGCAAATTCTGACTTTCTGTTTTCTGCCGATTTGTGGAGTGTTCGAATGGCTAGATATGGTGCACAGTTAACGCCAAAGGTAACTGTTTTTAATTTGAAGTCGCGTAGTGAACTTGAGGGGGATCTTCGGAACATAATACGTTGAAAATATTGGTCGTCTTTATAGACGACTATTTGCCGATACATTTTTTCAACATGAAAACAAATGCGAATTTGAATGTACGAAAATTCAATATCAGGAGCATTAAGTCTGTTTGGAGTGTAGGTCCCGTAAATAGGATATCATTTAGAGAATTCCCCGAGCTAGTGGATTTTGAGGCATTGAAGACAACTCTTACTTTTGTTGTTTTTTTGTGTGGCTTTACTATTGTATGATGTGGTAAGTAAAAGGAGTAGTATTTGCCGTTTCTTCCCCTAGGTTTACTAAAATAGAGGTATTCTTCTAACACACCATCATATTCTGATTTGAGTTCCCATTTTTTAAGTAGGTTTTTTTTCCTTTCTTTAGAAACTGCTGTATTGTGACCTAAGTCGAGTGTGTTAGGAAATTTTTGTTTAAGTGTTTAAGTGGTAGTCGTACGACGTATCGACCATTTCCTAACCGAGTTATTGTGGCTTTGTAAAAGTCTCCACAATACTGATCTTTAGGGGTTGTGACTGATATGGGTTCTTCTAATTCCCAAAATTTTCTCAATTGTGAATTGAGGTACTCGTTTGAGATTTCCTCTACTTGAATTGTCATTGTTGTGACTGGTTCCGTAATTAGTTCACAACGGACGAAGTATGTCTGATATTTTCTAAATACCCTCGTGTATTCTCTATGGTATGAGATCGCTATCTAATAGAAGATCTAGTTGAGCGGGGGTGTTGCAGTTTGGATCTGCTAGCTTTAGGTGTGAAACGTTTTGCCAATGCTTGATATTTATATGATAGCTAGGAAATATATTTGTTAATTGCGGTAAGAGAATGGCTTCTGCTTGTATGCGCTTATCGGCTTTGAAGGAAAATGAGGGTAATGAGACAGATTATATTTGAGTTTTGAAATAGTCTTCCGCCCATTCCCGTGATTTCAAAATTGGCTAGTTTTGTTGGCAACCGTAACCTGTTTTGTACCCTAGACGCTATAAAAGATGGTTGTGATCCTGGGTATATTAAGGCTCTGAATTTAAGCAGATCGGTGTTGGAAGGAGACGACTGTTGGGGGTAGTAGTACCCCACTTTGATTCTAGCTGTGTAGTGTTTGAGTTTTTAATGAATTTGAGCAGCATGGTGGTTCTTGGTGACTTTCTGGGTTTGTTGTTTCAGGACTTGCTGTTGCAATTAATCCCGTGACCCTTTTAACAATATTTTAAGGTAAGCTGAAATAATTTGTTATATGTAACATTGAATGATGTATTTTATGGCAGTATAGGCAATTAAATTTGCTTTCGGAATCTTTAAGCGTATGCGCATGTGACAAACAGCTGGTATAAAGTGTTTCCGTTCTTAAGAAAATGTTTCGATGGCTAATATAAATTTATTTTTAATTCCTCCTAAGATTTGAGCTTGTGCCCCCCTCTACATAGTTCGCATGACGTTTGTTTATATTGTTCTATTTAAATTATTGTTGCTACTAGCTGGGTTTTAATGAACTTTTGATTTTGTATTTGGGGTGATACAATTTCTGCGTTTGTGATAATTTTGGATGGTTTATGTACCCGGCTGTAAACATGTCCCGGAAGGACGGCCACTGTTCCTAACCTCTATGAAATATATCTGTGTCGCATGCTGGGACTTTAAGGTGAATGCCTGAACTTGCCTCTGTAGCTTGTCTTTGTGGCAGCACTACTCTCGGTTGTGGAGTAGGTGCAATTGATTTTATAAGTTTTAATTGATCAGAGATCAGAGACTTTTCATATTAGTCTAAGCTATTTTCGCATTTTGCGTAAGCCAAGGATTTAAAATTTTCTGGTAGATCTGGGTCGTCATATTCTTCGTTGCGTCATATACCGCTTGGAGAGGTGTCCACAAATTGCCAGGATTTTCTTTTTTGTTTTCTAATACCGATTCAGAATTGTCCTGAATAGGTGATGATGAGAATCGAGTGCAGTAACGTATTAGACTGACACTATAAGAAATAAATTTCATCTTTCACCCTTTTTTGTTTTGCAGCACCTTGCTTTGAACGTGTAGCTCAATAAATAATTTCGTCTATCTTGGAACCAGTATTAACACCAACAACAATATTAAGCAACAGTTGCTACATCGGACTGTTATGAGGCATAGATGACGACAACATCTGATAAGTCGAAGTCACGAGTTTTTGAGTGAAAGGTTCTGCGGAAGGATTATGGACCTGGGTTTATAGCTAAAACACAGTAAGTTTCTGCGGAACTACGCGGACATTTTCGGTTGAAAGGATCGCTAGGGTCTAACTGCAGCGTCTGTTCACCAGACATGTGGCTGTGAGCGTTCGTGGGTTTTAAAACAACTTGGTCGCTATTAAATTGTGTACGAACAAGTTCTAAACTACTTCTCTTCTGTCTTCGGGACAGGCCACGTAGAAACCATTCCTAACGAAAGATTCAGTCGCCAAGCCCTAGCATTCTAGCCACAGTTCGCATCAGAGCTACATACTTCATTAGAACACTGATTTGCGCTAACGTCTCGACGGAACAAAAGGAAGATATGACCAAAGACGCTTTTGGCAGCAGCACGAGTTAACAAACAATTAGTTTGTTGTGAATAAAAGAATGTATATATTATTTTTTTAGGCAGTGCACTTATTTTGGTGTTGCCTGTGTTATTTATACATCTTTACTGACCACTTTTTACAATCTTACAGGTATTATACCTATGAAAATTATTGCTTACATGCTAAAACTAATATAGTTTTGTTAGACTTATCAGCTTATCTCTTATCGCATTCTGTCAGCTGCATTTTGGATTTGGGAATTTTCATGTTTCTTTAGGTTAAGTGTGATATTTATTTAGGCTATTTTCCGCGTCGCTAACTCCCCTCCTTCATAAAATAAAGCGTCCTCACTTTGCTGATATTTGCTGTTGTTTTAAGGGGGTATTCTGGTCTAGAAATTCAAAAAATCGAAATATTCTTTTTTTATATATTCAAAGTTTAACTATTCAAGAATATGTGTACAAGAGGATTTTTCGAAATTCAAATTATTTTCGGAGATATAGGCTCTTTTTTGACCCGGCATCCAAACTGGTTAGGCCGAAACTAATCGAACAAAAGACTTTACGCGAAACTTTAAACTCGTTTTTCTCAAAACTGACTTTTTCGGAACGATACCCACGATTTCTCAGGTTCTACTGGACCGATTTACTTGAAATGTTTATAGAGTCTTATTTATAGGCTTGTGTATTTTATTATTTTTAAAAAATTCAAAATAGTCAGAAAAAGTGATCCAAAAAACATTTTTTTCAGGCAGTCGCAATTTTGTGAAAAAAAATTTTCCCCCTTTTACGTAGTTCCGGCCATTACGACATTATTCTAGATTAATAACCTTTTTTTTGTGGTTTCAGATAACTAGGACTAGAAATCATGGGTATGGTCACGTGGAAATTTTTAGAGACCCCCCACTTCGTCAGCTCATAATTTTTGAAATTTTTTACTTCTTTTAGTTTTTAATTTTTTTCTGTACTCTTCTAAAATTAACAAATAACTGATAAAAAAAAGGATGCTAAAAATATTAATTGCCTTTTTTTACGACACTTTAAAAATTACCTGAAATTCATGCTTCTAGACCAGAATACCGCCCTTAAAGGGTTCATTTCTATCTCAAATAACCCTTCAATCTTTTTCACTGTGCTAGTTGTGTATGATTTCTCTGAGTTATTGTTAATGGTTGCAATATGTAATATTATTCCAAGAATGCTCATAATATGTCAAGATGTAACCGTTTTCTATGATTTTGAGTGGAGCGTTATTTTCATTGTTTCACAATGTGCTGAATTATCGTTTAATATTTTGATAGTACAATTATCAGAGAGTTCTGATTTACAAATAAAATTTTTGAAAAAATTCTTACATTTTGAAACTCTTTGATAATCATTACATTTTGCTATATTAGGATCTAAATTAATTTTACCATGCTTTTGTGATAAAAGGGATAAATACTTTAAATAGTCTATATTTGTAATAGGTATTTGTAAATAGCCCATGCTAGGTAAAAAATATGGATATCAGAAAATTCCAATATATTTATTAGTAGAAGATCCTACTCTTCATGGATAGGTGGGGCTGAGCTCAGGCTACTACCGCCTTTAAATAAGCGTCCACAACCCCCACTGGGGTTGCACCGAGGGAGAACCTACCCACGAGAGGGAGGCAACAAAGCGATGAGGGAACCATACAGTGAGCAGCACCAAAAGTGCACAGACGACAGCGAAAACCCTGGGCAAACGCCCATCAGTTAGGTTCTGATTATGGAATACTGGAAACAAATAATGGACTAGTCTGACAAAGGGCTGGTGAGGGCAGTATTCTATCACCTCAGTAGGTAAGAGAGACATCTTACAGAAGTGGCTGGCAGGCTAATACTGCTCTCGCCTCCGTCTCGTTAAAACCCTGGCAGGTCTTCAAGTACGTTCAATGCACGTCGCCAAAAATTTTTTGGCCTTACAGGTTCAGTTGAGACGAGCTCCTGATTCGTGCCTAAACCTGGCTCTGAACACAAGTTCCCATAAGGACTTGTGTCAACCCTAGCGTAGCCTCCCTGCTTGCATAGATAACCACGGGGTTCATAAAGGGCAACTGTTACAACGTGCGGAGACAGCGGCTTGAAGCGGAGATCCATTAGATCTAAAATGCGTACACCACAAAAACAACAAAAACCCCAACAGAATCAACAACATAAAGAACAAAAAAACAAAGAGGCTCAAGACGAGGAATACGGGACCGTGTTCCGCAGAAGTAGTAGGATACTTAGATCTACTATCCCTACACTGGCCATCACTCCCAAACAACTGGAAAAATCGGGAGAAAAGATAGCCTTAAAAGAAACTCCTATCACACAGGAACCACCAGCAAAACAAACATAGACGAGCAGAAGAGGAATCTTTGAAAAAATGTAAGAGTATTGTACAAATCATAAAGACGGCGATGGCAAAGCAAAAGAACGTCAGCTTGGATGTCAAGATCGGAGCGGCACAGCTGGACGAACTCTTTGATGTAATAAAGAGTTACCGTAGAAACTGGCTCATCGCAGAAAACGAGAAAAGACGCTGACTTCTTAGCAGACGGATCACGACCCCAGACCCAACAACCTCGAAGCGGCGGGCGACAAGCCCAGTGGAGCCTCGAGAAACAGTGCGACCAATAAGCGAAAAGGACGGCCAGTGGCAGAAAGTTTTGCCCAAAAAAGCAAGGAAGACACTCACAACCGAAGGAACGGAAAAAAACCCAAAAGAGGGCGGATAACAAAGGAGGAATACCGTCTCAAACCAGAGAGCAAAAAGCAGGCCCAATCGACATTTGGAGGCCGTAATCATTAAGCCAGCAGAAGGAAACAGCTACGCTGAGGTCCTCAAGAATATCCGTAGCAAGGTAAACCTAAGAGAAGCAGAGGTGAAAATCAAAGGGATCCGCAAAACAAGAGCCGGGGCTTTACTACTGGAGCTGGAGAAGGGACAATTCACAAAAGCCAGTTTCTGCGAGGCACTCAAGACGACCCTCCGAGGATCCGCAACTGTGGCCGACCTTAAATCAAAAGCCACAATAGAGATCAGAGACCTCGACTCCCTTTCAACAAAGCAGGAAGTAGCAGAGGCTGTAAAAAAAGTGCTACAAGACTCCACCGGAGACTTGACGATAAGCATAACAGCACCTAATATAAGAGAGCAGGTCAGAGCATATGTAACGCTCGATGAGGATAAGGCTGACACACTGATGCGACACGCATAAAAATCGGCTGGGTTAACTGCAGGCTGCGACTGAAAGAAACCCCCAAAACGATGCTTTCGCTGCTTTGGACCAGGGCACTTAACCTGGGACTGCAAAGGGCCCGATAGAAGAGGACAAGGTGTTTACATAAAATGCGGCCAACCAGGTCACAAAATGAAAGAGTGCACAAAGCCTCCCTCATGCTGCCTCTGCGTGGAGGCTAAACACGAAAAAGTTGACCATATTCCGGGTTCCGCAAAATGTATGGTATATAGGAAATACCAAAACAAATGAATATCTTACAGGCCAACATGCATATATGCAAGGCTGCTGACGCACTACTCTCGCAAATGGTGAGGGAGAACGCCTACAAGTTAATCATCATAAGCGAGCAATACAAAAAGAAAGAGAGAGGTACCTGGCTGGAAGATAGCAGCTCGACAGCCGCTATATGGCTACCACCGGGGAGTAACGCCATCACTGTAGACAAAGGGAACGGCAATGGTTTTGTCTGGGCCAAATGCGACCTTTTTACAGTAATTAGCTGCTACTTGACGCCAAGCGATAGCATACAGGAATTCCAGGAAAAGCTCGACAATATTGAGAACACAGCCAGGTCTATAGAAGGTCAACTAATAATCGCCGGAGACCTAAATTCCAAAGCCGTAGAGTGGGGTATGCCAAATACGGACTCGAGGGGAAAGCGCATCCTAGAAATGGCTATTAGTGCTCAACACGGGAAATGCAACCACGTTTAGAAGACCGGGACGCGAGGAAACTACACCAGACATCACTCTATCATCAGAATGCTTGGCAGGCTCAATAAAGAAATGGAAAATCCTGGAGGATTACACTGGCAGCGATCACCAGTACATCTCCTTCACTATCGATACTGGAACAAACGCTAACCAGTACAGGAAAAAGACTGCGACACGGAAGTGGAACATTTCGCAGCTAAATACTGCAATAGACGACCAAAACCCATCTAGCAGCTCCCCCCAAAATGCAAAAGAAATTTTCGAGCATACAATGCTTAATATAACAACAGCCTGTAAAAAATCAATGACCAAGGCTTCCCACAGCAAACATAAGGCAGCAGTCTACTGGTAAACTGAAAATATCGCCTAACTCAGACGCACATGCCTCCGCCTTCGCAGATCATACACGAGATCCAGGCCCAGATGAGCCGTACACCAAGAAGCCGAGCAATACAAAGCAGCAAAAAAGGAGCTGAAGCACGCCATCGCCGACAACAAAAAGAAAAAATGGGAGGAACTACGCGAGGATATAAACAGAAACCCCTGGGTGACTCGGATATAAAGTAGTTATAAAGAAACTCGGCGCTCGAGCAAAGCCACCTAACTTAACCGCTGTCAAAATGGATCACATCGTGAACGCACAATTTCCCACACACGAAAGCAGGGCTAGTGATCCAGAACAAACACTAAGATCTCCGCAAATCCCCCTGTTCAACCTTGAAGAGCTGCAGCTAGCCACAGGCAAGCTCAAGGCCAACAAATCACCCGGCCCGGACAGGATCCCAGCAGAAATCCTTAAAATAATTGCTGCAGAGCGCCCAGCAGTACTGCTGAACATGTACAACGCCTGCCTTGAAACCGGAATATTCCCTGAACCATGGAAAAAGCAACGGCTGGTGCTAATCAGTAAGGGAAAAGGAGTCCGTCCACTATGCATGCTTGATACAGCGGGAAAGCTATACGAAAGCCTAATAAAACCCAGACTCGAAGCGGCTATTAACGAAGCTGGAGGACTGTCCCCTAGACAACATGGTTTCAAACCCGGCAGATCAACAATAGGAGCCATAAAATGCATCATCGAAAGCGTAGAAGCAGCGCAGCGTAGATGGCATAAATATAAAAGAATAGTGTTACTGGCGACTCTAGATGTCCGAAAAGCTTTCAACAGTGCTAGATGGGTGGACATGATCGACGCTCTCGAAAAAAGCTTCAAGATACCCGACTACCTCAGGGCTGTGGTGCGGAGCTACCTTAGCAACAGAAAACTGTTCTATGAAACTAAAGAAGGGTCACGACAGCTAGCGGTTACGTCAGGAGCAGCACAGGGATCCATTCTAGGCCCAGACTTAAGGAACATTAGCTACGACGCTATATTAAAACTAAAAATGCCAGACGAATCATATTTAATTGGCTACGCGGATGACATTGTGGAAATGCGGTCCCAGGGTGGGGCGACGGTTCCTTAGAGGGGGGTTTCTAGTGACCTGCAAGTGGCACATACCGCTGCTGTGACGATAGCACCGATGATGCGGAAGGCATTTTCCACCCCCTCACCCGCAAAAAAAAACTCCTCATGGTTAATTGTTATTGTTTGCAATTCATTATAAATTTCTTCTAAATTAAATTCTCATTTATTGGTTTAGGATCGAGAGTTTCAATTATTCTTTCAAACTGTGAATTAGTGCTCATTTGTTTGTTATTATTTTCTATTAGCATATTAATTGCCGTTTTTATTTCGATAAGATCGTCATGATCTGTTGTACCAGTTATAAATTTGAGTGCAGAACCAAGAAAGTTGAATGGTCTTTTGGGCCTCTAGATATTTGGCATAAGTTAATTTTTTAAAGTTTCAATTTTATTAACTAATATTTTTGTAAATGTATACTAGGTCAGTCAAGATAAGCCTAGGTGGGTAAACTATTCCCCCGAATACAAAGTTGAACTACACGGCTTCTGCGACGCCTCTGAAAAGGCATACTGTGCCACTATATATGTGCGCACACAAGGCGATACCGCAACTACAACCCACCTACTAGTGGCAAAAGCAAAAGTTGCGCCCCAAAAACACTAAGTCTCCCACGACTTGAACTCTGTGGCGCTCTGCCACTAGCAAAACTAGCTTCCATAGTGCAGACCTACTTAAACATGGCAAATTCCGATTCCGAAATAGTTCTAGCCTGGTTAGAAAAGCCACCGCACGCGTGGAAAGCCTAAATTTTCAATCGAACGTCGCAAATACTTGACCTAGTAGGATCAACCACTTGGCGACACGTAACCAGTGCTCACAATCCTGCTGATCTAGGTACAAGAGGGTCCAAACACCTGCATCTCTCCACCACCATCCAAAGGTGGAATGGCCCCAGATGGTTAACAGAATCACCCGATTCTCGTCACAATCGCCAATGCGCAACATAATTGCCCCCGAAAGTCGAAAATTCGACACCTATCACAGAATATTGGATGATAATGACTTCGGCTGCACCGAAGCTAAAATACCCTTCACAGGTGCATTTCTTTTAGTAACTATGTGTCCAGTTTGTATGGAAGCTATATGGTATAGTAATCCGATCTGAAAAATTTTTTCGGAGATTATGTTATTACTTTAAGCAGTAATCCATGTCAAATTTCGTTAAGATACGACGTCAAATGCGGAAGTTTTCCATACAAGCCCTTGATTCTTATCATTTCGTTTGCTTGGCAGCTATATGCTATAGTGAACCGATCTGAACAATTTCTTCGGAGATTACATTGTTGTTTTAGAAAATAATCTATACCAAATTTCGTGAATATATCTTGTCAAATGCAAAAGTTTTCCATACCAGCACTAGATTCCGATCGTTCAGCTTGTATGGCAGCTATATGATATAGTGGTTCGATATCGGCAGTTCCGACAAATGAGCAGCTTCTTGAAGAGAAAATGACGTTTACAAAATTTCAAAGCGATTTCTTAAAAACTGAGGGACTAGTTCGTATATATACAGACAGACAGACGGTCGGACAGACAGACGGACATGGCTGAATCGACTCAGCTCAACATACTGATCATTTATATATATATAGACTTTATAGGGTCTCCAACGCTTCCTTCTGGGTGTTACAAACTTTGTGACAAACTTAATGTACCCTGTCCAGGGTATAAAAATGCGAACGCAGATTATGAACGCTGCAATTCCGCTCTGCGTTCCACCACCACAGGTGTCGATTTTGCTGGGCCTTTTCAAGTAAAGGCGTCCATGCTAAGGGAGCGTTCAAGTATTACGTAACGCAATTTGGGGGGGTCTCGTAAAACGTTACGATGTGTTACAGGGCCTGGAGGGGGCCTTTCTTACAACACGTTACGTAAAATTGTTTCTTTTGTTAAATAATAAAATAGCGAATTAAAACTCACAAGATGGCAACCCTTTTCGTTTACGTTTTACGGGGAATCCACCAATTATATTAGTCTGGTCGTCATTCTCGCAAGTTGACAAACCTTTTCGTTTATAAGTATTTCACGGGGAATCCCTAGATTGTATTGTACGTCATTTAATGTAGTTAATGATCAAAATAATAGGCGTTGAAAACAGAAGCAAATAAATTTTCAAGCTCATCAAAAATTTCAATAATTTCTTAAAATATATTATTGCAAAGAAATATAAATTTAATTTAATTTGAGTGCAGTATTGTCAGCGAGCCGAATAACAAGTGCGCGCATAGTGAATTTTTCTTACTGTCTTAGACTGCGGTTTGAGTGCATAAGCAGTGCAATTAGCTTAACCATGTCGACAATTGACACTGGATGGCAGTGAACAGTAAACGAAGAGCAGCCCCTAACTACCCTCTTTCATCTTCTCGAAAACTAACCAGAGTGGATATCGATACTGACAACAACAACGAAAACCGGTTTGAGATACTTAGTAATAAGGAAAGCGACAACAACAATGACAACAATGTAACCAATAGTAACGAAGAAGTGAGCGTTGAATCAGCAAACAGACCACCGCCAATCATAATACCAAATGTGTCAAATATTAGTGGAATGGTTCTTGCTTTCTCCAAAGTCATAAACAAAGCTAATTTCTACTACAAAACACAAGCAGATGGACAAACAAGAATAACTACAAAAGCAATTGAAGCTTACCGCTCTCTTGTTAAATATTTGAATGAAAAGAATATGGAATTTCACACATACCAGATCAAGCAAGAGCGATCTTTTCGGGTAGTGATTAAAAATCTTCATCCTACATCTGAAATCGTGTAAGAAGAGTCAGCAACATTACAAGCCGTGCAGACAAACGCCCACTCCTCTTATTTTTCGTCGATATTGAACCAGCTAAGAACAACAAAAACATTTATGACATCAGATACTTAGTTAATGCAGTCGTTCAGGTGGTACCACCAAAGCAAACTAATTCCATTGTCCAATGTCACAGATGTCAAGAGTTTGGGCACACGAAAAGTTATTGTAACAAATCTAATGCTTGTGTTAAATGCGGCTCTAATCACAACACTACCGAATGTACCAAAGACAGAAATGCTCCTGCCAAATGCGCAAACTGCCAGCACGAACATCCAGCTAACTATCGCGGGTGTCAAGTACACCAGTCACTGAAAACCAAATATAATGCTAGCAAAGCACGCACGATGGAGAGCCCGCTTGTTTATAATGCCACAGAATCCACAAATTTGCAAAAACAAAATTTATTTTTCAACAGCAAAACAAACAACATGGCCTAGTATGCTGATGCTGTAAAAACAACTAACCTTGATCAATTTTTAGAAAAAACACTCACAATTTGTTTGTACCTTAACAGCACATTTACTTATTGTCTATTAACATTAAGACAGATTGTAAATTTAACTTGAATAAAAAAAAAATTAATGTAGTTTTTGTTGTCAGTATTCATTAGTGTTTATGCAGAAGCTGTTTTCTGTAGTCGGTGTTTCATAGTGTTCGAATACTGTAATGTCTTCAAAAGAGGGAGTTTTGTATCATCAGCTGTTCTGGGCCTATAGAGGATCTCATGCTAACTTGCCAGCGCAACTGTGTCAAAAAAATGCCATCGATATTTGGAAAATGGCTAAAGAAAAACTAAAAAATAAAGAAAAGTTTATAGAACATATAAATGATGTTATACGACAGTTGAAGGTGAAGGCCACGAAGAAGAAAGCAACAATGCTTTGTTATATTACACAGGTAAGTTTACTTCTCAAACGTAATTATGACAAGTATTACAATATGTGATACAAATCTTGATTTTTCAAAAAGTGGTCATAAGTTCATAAGTATTATTTATTTCTAGCTACCTATGAAAACATCAAGCACGCCAGCACCACGCCCAGGCACGCTAAGGCCCAAGGTTCCGTCGACTTCAATTGCTCTTCAACAAAAACAGGTGCATCTTCCTGTATATTATGTTCCTTTTTATCGCATGTGTCAATATTACCTATTTCTAATGTTAACCTCTTGATTTCTATAGGATTCGGATGTTGTAGCTTCATCCACGTGTTCATCTCATATGGAATCGATTGTCGAAGTCACTGGGCATAAAAGCACTGCCGTTAAACGAAAGATGAGCGATACCCACGATGAACAAAGTCAAAATACTGATGAGGAAATTGTGCAGACACCTTCTACGGAACCACACACGACTTTGATTGATTCGGGCTTCACTAAAAATGTTACAAGCAAGCCGGCTCAAGATACTCTTATGAAAAAAATTAGTCTTCTGCAACAGAGAATAAATGTTCTTACTGAAGCAAGGGATACTGGAATAGCCAAAGATGATGTTCACGACGAAATCAAAAAGCTACGCAAAGTGTTAAAAGAAGAAGAAATATGTTTAAAGAAAAAAAGAGACTCTGCTAAGCGTGCAAAAAAATTTCGAGCCAAAGAAAAACTGGAGAAAACTGAACGTCAGAGAAACAATCCTCCTGCAGCACAACCTCGAACTAGCTCTGGACAGCCCCCTTAGTTGACTCGCAACCTACTCTCCTAGAGCTAGAGACCATAATTAATATTGCCATTCATGGCAGCGCTGCTGATGAACGCCGCCGAACAGAGATGATTAGGAGTTGTCTCACTCTGTCCGACCTGCATGAGAGGCTGTTGTTAATGGGATTCAAAATTTCTCGAAGCGGCATATATCTTCATTTACTCCCACGCGTTTCTAACACTCCAGAGGGAAGAAGGCACGTACGTACCGTACCCGTAAAGTTAGCAAGACCACAGACCGAGATGCACAAAAAGCACGAGGTCGGGGAATTTTGCATTGCTACAATCAGGTCATTGGAATCTCTCAAATCGCTTCTGGGACCGCAGCAAATATTCGTTCTCTCACAAGACGATAAGGCACGTGTACCAATAGGTTTACTGGCAGTGAAAAGTCAAGCCCTCTTTTAATGCATATGGAATACAGAATACTTTTACCTGATCATGACTGGGTCGTGGCAGAACGGCACAAACTTATTCCTTCTGTATATGCCGCCGTCAACGTGGAACCTAACAATTTCGGTAAGGAAGAAGCTGTTGGGTACAGCGGGCCGACATACATATCCATAAGAAGCGGGAAACATGCATCCTCCACAGCGAACACCCATGCTTAAGGTTTGGAATCACTTTTATCAAAACCTTCATTCAAACCCTTAATGATGACAGAATTGAACACCGTGAAGCCAGTGATCATCATCTTTGTAGATGGTGGGCCGGACGAAAACGCGCGTTATCGCAAAGCCAAAAACTTTGCGATTGAACACTTTAAAAAATACAACTTGGACGCCCTGTTTATAGCGACTAATGCTCCTGGGCGGAGCGCATATAACCGAGTTGAGCGTCGCATGGCTCCCCTCAGCAAACGACTGGCAGGCGTCATTCTGCCTCATGAACATTTTGGTTCTCATCTTCATACTTCAAACCCCAAGCAAGCTTGTAGTACCCAGTTTGCTAGACAAAGGAACATCCAAGTTTTCACCACTTCTTGTGAGGTTGTCCCTTGATCTGTCACCTCCTCTAGAAGGGTTTAAGCAGATGCCTTACGACTTCTTTTGTTTATCTGTACAATCCGACTTAAAGAAAAAAGTATGTCCCACCTGTGGGATCTGTTTCACATCTCACAAGAGTGTTCAAATGCACTGTCGTTACGTGCATGGCAAGACTGTCCAAGACTATTGTGAAACTAGAGTACGGCCGCAGCGCCTTGCTGCGTAGTTATGAAACATCGTCTGAGGATGCTGACTGGCTCGATGAAGACGAATTTGATGCCATTGGCTTAACAATTCCAGAACCGTCCTTGTATGCACTCCAGATGCCAGTGATGAAAGAATCTGAGTGGCTAGCAAACCCGTGGACAGAGGAGCAGTAATTTTAATCGTATTGTTTTCAATAGACCGCAAAGGCAATTAAATTAAAACCAAAGATAAAAACTATAACTTTTTGCGATTTTAGGGCAAATTATAAAAATTAATTGTTATGTGACGTTTCAAGAGGAGGAGGTCCATTACAAGGGGGGAGGGGGGTGGTGAGTGGTGAAAAATCTTCAAAAATTGCGTTACGTAATACTTGAACGCTCCCTAAGGTCTCCCACTCTCATGAAAGGCTATTTGGCTGTCTTTGTATGTTTCACTACAAAGGCAGTACAGCTTGAGCTATGTACTAATCTGACGACAGAGGTTTTTCTCGCGGCATTTGCTCGCTTCGTCGCTCGACGTGGCTTCCCATCAAAAATCATGAGCGATAATGGCAAAACATTTATTGGAGCTCCACGAGCCACAGAAAAACAGTTTGTGGATTTCTTTAAACAAGTGTCACCTGAAATCGTACAAAAGTACACCCCCAAGGTATCAATTGGCAATTTATACCCCAAGTGCTCTTCAAGTGGTTGGTTTATGGGAATCAGCTTTAAAGAGTTTGAATTGTAGCAAGCAGCTACAAATTTCATTATGAGGAATTCACAACATTATTAACTAAAATCGTTCTCAACTGCAGAAAATGCGCCAAGGATTGGAGATTGTGACCTGATTCGTGACTAATGCTTCTCCTCCACCGGTTGGCGGCTCGGCCGCATAAAGAAACTTTTCCGACGGTCATACTCGCGTAGTCGATCTCCGTACGCAAGCAAGAATGTTTACAAGACCGCTCGTTAAACTATGCTTTTTACCGACCGCCAGTACCTTTGAAACGAAAACGATAAAACCCTCAAATAAACCAGATATAATAAATATTTAAAAATAACAAACAAATTAACCTAAATGGTCGATCAACTTGACGACCCACTTATGCCACACAACGTGGCAGCCACACCCATTTCCACTCTATTCAACAAATGTATAATTCAAATAGCACTCTTCCAAACAGATTAACATGGATGCAGACATGCCACCCGTTCCGACGCCAACACCCAGGAGTGTACACCGGAAAACCTGTGTTAGAGATTAGTATGTGGCCTCATCATACCATGCTGCACCGGACCACCAGACATGACATCGGTCAACATTCTGGTGGCCACCACCGCGGCGCAGTACGACGACCGCTAATAAGCCGTGGTGCATGATTCCGTCGACAGCCAACCACATCATCATACCGTATCTGGCGGCCACAGAATGGGACGTCGACACGACGCCAGCAACAAAGGCCGCGTCCGCGCCACAACTCAGGCCTCAGCACCGTTGTAGCCACACTCCAGCAACTGCAACGACTCCTAGGCTGAAATATTCGCCTAGGGGGGTCGGGATGGCTAAATGATCCTTAGTTCCCTGTCCCACACAACATATAATCCGCAAGCGCCATTTCAACACCAAACACCTAACCACAGCAATAATCCCGCATTAATAATACTCTACATTCACCGCATTAAAATATACGTCACTAACACGCTACATTCACCACACTCACCTCGACATAACCTACAACCCACATCACTCATAACTACGTTCGTCACTTTTTTTGCGATCCGCCATCGAAAAGCCGTGTTCTGCTAATACCGAATTCCAACTTTTGCATATTGTGCGACCATCCGCCGTTTATAATACGATTTAATTTAATTTGTATATAAAGTTCTTGCGGATATAATAAAAAATATTTTGTAAAATTTCTTGCGAAATTGTGTGTTGCTTATTTACATATATCATTTTCCGAACGGTGAGTGCGTGGAACTTACTCGAAATCAACAGTGGGGTTTACATTTGATTGTTTTGTAACGATTTAATTTTTAAAGCAATTTAGTGGTTGTTTTACACTTTAAATTTTTTGTATAGGAGAGCATTGTGCTAAATGTTGGGAATTATCAGAATTAGATATGTTATTAATTTGTTGACGGGAAAGTGCATCAGCAACAAAACCTCCAGGTTTGTAACTGATTTTAGCGCCGTATTGTTGAATGAAGTTTTTTCATTTTTTTAGTTTTGTAATTTTTTCTGTAAGGCCCACACAATTGCGAGTAACTCTTTTTCATTTATTTTACGATAATACAGCTGCTATTTCAAAATTACCAGCGTCTGTGGTTCATTCAAAAGGTTTGCTGAAATTCGGTTGGAAAAGCTCAACCTGAGCTTGAAGTTCTTCTTTTATTCGACTTAATGCGGCTATTGCAGGTTCATCTAATTTGATTTTAATTATTGCGCTTTGATTCTTTGAAATGCCACCATTGCCTCCTTTGAAAAAGGTGGTAAATGGTTTAACAATGGCTGCAAAATTTCTTATGCATTTTCGATAATAACTTGCGAGACCTAGAAAAGATCTGAGCTCCTTCAGTGATGTAGGAGTGGGAAAATCTTTTATAGCTTGTATTTTTGCTGGATCGACAGCGATTTTATTGTATTTCATTATGTGTCCCAAATATTCTACAGAGTCTTGAAAGAAGTACGACTTTTCATTAGAAATCTTCATGTTAGCTTAATGAAGTGCATTTATAATTATAATTATACGTACATATGTACTCGATATGCTCTTCGGGAGTAGAAGGGTAAATGAGAACATCGTCTGTATAGACACGCGCAAACTTGCCAATATATGGTCTGAAGATATCATCTATATATCTTTGAAAAATTGACGGAGCATTTTTCCGTCCAAAAGGCATGCGAAGAAATTCATACTCGGCTTCATTTACACTAAGTTTTGTTTTCTCCAGATTCCAAATCTAAAGTTGTACATATTTTTGCATTACCAAGATTTTGTATAGTCATAGCTTCATCAGGTATGGGGTATCTATCAGTAATAGTTTGAGCGTTTTGAAAGTCGACAACCTTTCTTAGGTTTCCTTTGTTCTTCGGTCAATTTTTAGCAACTGTCCAAATGGGTGAATTGTACAGATAATAATAATTAAATAATAATAATATTGAGTTAGTACTTTCATTTTGTTGCATTATTTTCTGTTCTGAGTCCCTAGACGTCCAGGAGCATATCAAATTCTTCTAATGCATCAGTTTCAAAAGATGTAAGGAGAATATCTAATATTGATACTATTTTTTTTGAGTTTTCTATTGAGAAACTATGAAGAGTTTTCACTTTAATAGGATTAATTGGAACAGACTCACCGGTATTACATTTAGTGCAGTAGAATCGCGAAAAAGTTAACCAAAATGTCCCAAGAGTGTTTTTCTATTCCGAAATATTAACTTTTCCAAAGAGTTTTCGAATTTGAAAAAAACTTGGAAATGAACATAACTTTGGTAATATAATAGTTCAATTTATTTGCGGAACTCACTTTTACTTGTAACAAAATAGAAACTTAGATTTAGTTTGTACTTTTTTACATTGTACAAGTACATACACATGTACATATTAATTTGTAAGCGCTGGTTTAAAGAAGCGGTAGAGACTTATTTGTTTCTTTCCTTTTGTGTAATAGCTTCTGACAATTTTTGTAAACAAATTAATAGGATGTGACATCTGATTTGCAGCATTATTGTTTTCATACCACATTATCAAGGTATTGATGCATTTAACTGCTTCCAAAAAACTCACTTTCTGTTGTTGCATATTTTCCCTGATAAATGGTTCTTCATTCAATATACTAGAGCCACCAAATAATAATATGTATATCAATGAAAAAAATATGTACACATCATGTTTTCTTGTGACATCAAAGCATATATTTTCGTAAAAAGTACAAAAGTCAGCCACACTTACAGAATTATTTCCTAATATCTAATAGATACTTATGATTTTCTTAAATTTTTGACTTCCGTTAGGTCCCTTTTAAGTCTCCAACAATAGTCTGCTAGCATTCCTGGACTCCATTTCCCTTGATAACGGTTCTCCATTAAGGAAATGTCTTCATGGAACCTCTCACCTTGTTCGTCACTCATAGCACCCAAATTTGCCGGAAAGAAATCCAGATGAGAGTCCAGCATATGTATTTTCAAGAACATATTACACCCCAAAGCTTTAAATGATATCATAAGTTCATTTTAGAAAATTTTGAACAACATTCACAAAACATTTCCAATCGAGTTTTTCCTGATCATTCAGTTTTTCTTCAAAGCTCTTATCCTTAATCAATTGCCATATTTGTGGGCCTACAAATATTCCCTCTTTGATTTTCGCCTCGCTGAGTTTAGGGAATTTCTCTTTTCGATATAAAAATCCATCTCTATCTTTATTCATAGCTTTTACAAAATTTCTTATCAGGCCAAGCTTTATGTGCAACGATGGTAAAAGCATGCCATCAGGGTTCACTAGAGGATCATTTTTATGGCCTGGAGTTAGTGATTCACGCTTGGGCCACACTTTCTTTGTATACTGACTTTTTCTGTCTTTACTGTCCCATTCACAAATAAAACAGCAAAATTTCGTATAACCAAGCTGTAGTAAAAAAAGTGCAATGACTTTAAAATCACCACAAATTTTCCAAGGGTGTTTACTGTATTCAATTTTTTCAAGTATAAATCTCTTATTTTCGTAAGTCTCTTTCATATTAGAACCATGAGCAATCGGCACTGAAGGAAGTTTATTTCCGTTATGCAGTGGCTAAATGAGCACCTGACCCCCTCTCAAAATAATACATCTACACCTCTCACAATACACACCATACTCAACACATCATCCTCTCATCGCATACACACCATACTCAACACATCATCTTCTCATCGCACACACACCAACTCCACACATCATCCTCTCATCGCACACACACCAACTCCACACGTCATCATTTCATCCCACACACACCAACGCATCACGAATTCAACACACATGAGGACACCGCACAAAAAATAACAAAAGGGACCGATGGACTAGGCGCCGCTCTCTTTTGATTAAGATCCGCGCGCATATACGCATCAATTGCTATCTCGTCGCTTGAAGTCGGAACCCTCTACTTCACTTTCGTCGCTATTCAACGGGTGAGTTCGCGGGTTTGATACCCACTAGTATATGGCCGGCATCGTAAATTTCTATGCAGTAACACTGCTTTCAAACTGCTTTGAAGAGTCAATAAACAGTCGCCAGTGACTTGGATCATATTCGAAATTTAATAAATTCATCACAACAGAAACGTTATTATAATAGACTAAATCACCTCCTTCAGATAAGTTTTTGTACCACGAGAAGGTAAATTCCAGTCGTTTAATCTAGACCCCAAAAGCTCAGCATGTTTCTTATACACATTTAAATCACGTACTAAATCGTTTAAATCACGTTGTGTTAATAAGTGCGGTACTTTTGAAGTTGACGGTTCATAACTTGAGTCATTATCTTCAGATACCTTATTATACTGACTGATAACAAATTTCGGACTGGAATTCTCACTTTTTGATCGATTTGGAGGCATCGGCACAGGCAGTTCGGCACTATGTAGGATGGGTCTCTTGGCCGAAGACAAGTTTAGATACTGAATAGTGGGTTTGGATTTGGTAGTAATAACTTTTGTTTGAATCAAACAAAAATAACAATCACTTACATGATTCTTTGGTTCCATCCAAATCATTAGCATAGCAAATGACAAATGTCTAGGTTCTTGTTTAGCCAACCTACAAGGAGCCCCACACACGTTACACAACATTTATGTGGAATCCAGGATTTGTCGTGGTTCCTCACAGGAAAACCAAAATAGTCTAAATAGCGCTGTTCAATTAGTGATGTGAAATTTCGACGCTGAGATGTAAAAGTTAATTCTCCACACACATAACAAAAATTGTCCGGGTTGTTCAAACACTTTCGTGGCATATTTACGATCCAACTAATTTAATAAAATGTAATTTAGCAAACAGAATAGTTACACAGTCGACTAAATGCAGTTATGTAAACAAAGAAACGTATAAAAGGTCAGAAATGAGGGTACACCAACATCAATAAAAATCATAACAACGTTCATGTGACAAGTGTTTACCAGTGTTATCAATGATTTCAATTTATGCGAACCATCTGCGTTCGCATACAACATAAATATGATTCTATAGTTATCGTTTTTCGGCCAGCTGCCGTCTTTTCGTAAATTTAATCTGATTTGCAATGATTTTTTCTGCTTTGTTGACATTTTTTATCAAACTAACTATAAATAACTCACAAGTTAAAATGCCCATGACAAACTGTGTATATTAGGGTGGGTCGATTCCGGACTTTTTTCGATTCGGGATTTCTAATAGTGCGGAAAAGTTGCTTTAATACTTTCTGATTCCAATGCAACTTTTTGTTTTGAGATCGGATTGCATCTTCAACCCCAACTCCGGCCTTGAAATTTCGGAAATTCGCCTAAAATCGTGAAATTATCTACCTAGCGCCTGAAATACGCCTCTCATGGCAAAATGTATAAAACAAAAGTTATTTGTCTCGTCATTTGCCACCGAAATGGTATGTGATCATGGCCGTAGGACGAACCGTTCCCGAGATACGAGCGAAAATGCGGCGCGCCACAGCGCAAGGTGCAAATCGGCTTGCGGCCACACTTCTTGACGTTGATTTCGCCGAGTGCTATCACTCACATTCATTCACCTACGCCAAAGGACACGTTCGGATAGGTCTCCACACAAATATTTTTTCATCGAGTTCCTTCACTCTTGTCGGTGATTTCGCCGAGTTCTATCACTTACATTCATTTCCCTGCGCCATACGACATGTTCGGACTGGTATCCACATAAATATTT
>NW_026089623.1:8602725-8718103 GCF_024586455.1 Bactrocera neohumeralis
CACATACCATTTCGGTAGCAAATGACGTGACAAATAACTTTAGTTTATATACATTTTGCCATGAGATGCGTATTTCAGGCGCTAGGTAGACAATTTCACGATTTTAGGCGAATTTCCGAAATTTCAAGGCCGGAGTTAGGGTTGAAGATGCAATCCGATCTCAAAACAAAAAGTTGCATTGGAATCAGGAAGTGCAAAGGCAACTTTTCCGCACTATTAGAAATCCCGAATCGAAAAAAGTCCGGAATCGACCCACTCTAGTGTATAAGTTATCGCGAGGAAACGACACACCCTAATTCCCGTCGTAATAAGAGCCTACCACTCTGCACATGTCGCTAAGTCAGCACATTTTGCGTGAGAACATTGGCCAGACATCAAAGTAAACAAACACCATGCACGAGGCGCAAGGTCAGCAAAACGTCAGCAGAGGAGCCACAACGCGATGCGGTTTGGTGGCTTGAGCTAAGTTAGGAATAATTTTAAGGGGCTCTTTATACTTGACAACTAAGCCGAGATGACGACAAATAAAATAATTTTAAAATTGAACAATACATTTTGAATAATTGGCGCCCAACGTGGGGCACGCGAGTGAAAAGTTTAATAGAAAAATATAAAGTTCTTAACTCGACTCGTGTGACTACGATAGCTGGCTCACTTAAAATCAACAACAATCAACTACTTGGACTCAACGTGGACTTTAAGAAGAGACAACCTTTGGCCCGATCAACTAACCGGAAGAACCTGAACCTAATTTTAATCTATTCAAATCCAATGGAAGGGTAAGTGAGATGCTCGTTTCCTGGAATAAATATAACAATAATTGTGAATAAAATAAAGGAAAGTGACAGAACAAAAATTAATGAGTGAAGGTCTGGAAGACCTTTTTAGAAATTTAAAGTTAGGAAGTCAGAAAGCAAATATGAACACAGAACAAATAAGCGAGTTAATTAAGGCGGAGGTTAGAAGTGCTTTGGCAGCACAAAGGTTGGAGTTCGATAGGAAGTTATTAGCAATCCAAAACCAAGTGACGGGCAGCAGGCCAAAGGTAGAAAAATATCTAAAGGTATCTGTAAATCCACTAGTGACATGTGACATAACGCTTGATGCGATCAAATCACTTCCCGAATTTCATGGTCACATAGGCACATATGTGTCATGGCGCGAGGCGGCGCATAACGCTTATGAACTGTTCAAAAGGTACGATGGCAGTGAACGACACTACCAAGCAGTTACCATTTTGAGGAACAAAATAAGAGGGGCTGCCGATGCGGTCCTCTCATCGTTTAGTACTGTGCTTAATTTCAATGCCATTATAGCACGTTTAGACTTTACGTACGCGGACAAACGTCCCGTATATCTTATAGAGCAGGAATTATCTACCTTAAGACAGGGTTCTAGGTCCTGTCTGGAATTCTACGATGAGGTAGAAAAGAAGCTAACGTTACTAGCTAATAAGACTATAATGTCTTACGAGAGTAGCGTGGCAGAAATTATAAACGAGAAATATAGGGCAGATGCCCTAAGAGTTTTCATTTCCGGCTTAAGGAAGCCCTTATGCGACATTCTTTTCGCTTCACGGCCGTCTGACCTTCCGTCTGCTCTTGCTTTAGCACAGGAGGTAGACTCAAACCATGAGCGGTATGCGTTCGCGGCCAATTTTGCTGCCAGGAACGTCGAGGGCAACCACATTAAAAAAAATAATAATATAATTTCAAGCCAGAACAACCATAGGACAAACACTTATGATCCATCCTCAGCTCATAAGAGCCCACACTACTATAGTAATAGGCAGTACAAACCCGGATATGCACCACATTTTACGGAAAATCGAAGGGTAAATAACGGACGTGACAGCGACAGACTAGTCAGAGCGGAACCAATGGACGTTGATCCATCCTCATCGAAATTTAAACACCAATCGTTTGACAGAGACCGAGGTGCCTATCAAGGAAACAGTAATAGAATGCAACAGGGGTATCAACAAAAACGTCCAGCAAATTCTGGACGTTACACAGGACCAAAGATCCAACGTGTTAATCATCTGGAGGAGGAAGTTGAGCCACAGAGTGAATCATTGTACGGTGCAGAAGCCGAACAAGCGGCGGATGACGTAAGTTTAGATCAACTTAATTTTTTAGGGGAAGGTCCCTCCTACCCTGGATTTCAAAGTCCCTAGGAGGGAAAGAAGTGAAACTCCTTATCGATACTGGTGCGTCGAGGAGTTATATGAAACCAACACCGGCTTTAAGGACACAACATTTCAGGGACACATTCTCTGTAAAATCTATTCACGGGGTTACTTCTATCATGGAAAAATGCTACATAAAAATATTTGGTGTAGTGGCAGAATTTTTCATCTTACCGGACTTAACATCATTTGATGGCGTGATTGGGCTCGACATACTAAACAGGGTCCATGCGAACATTGACCTTAAATCGAACACAATAAATCATGATTTTGGTGAGGAGGAAATCTTCTTCATTTCCAAATCTAGTACCAACAGACGTTAGGGAAGATTTTTCTAGGATGATCAAAAGGATGAATGGGGTTTTTGCTGACCCCAATGAGGCATTACCGTACAATACAAAGGTGATAGCAACAATTCGAACGGAGGACGAAACACCAGTTTACTCAAGATTATACCCGTACCCACTGAGTGTAGCGGATTTCGTGGACAAAGAAATCAAGGACTTGTTAGCAAATGGAGTTATCCGGCCATCAAGATCACCGTTTAACAACCCTATATGGGTGGTAAAGAAAAAGGGGGTAGACGAAAACGGACAGGCGAAGCAGAGATTAGTTATTGACTTTCGGAAGCTCAATGAAAAAACTATCGGTGATAAATACCCAATTCCCGACATAACAGGAATTCTTTCCAATTTGGGTGGTAGTAAATACTTCACCACTTTGGACTTAAAAGAGAACCAGAAGAAGACGTATTAAGAGAGCATATTGGGAAAAGCTGTTTTGTCTATGTAGACGATGTTATTATTTTTTCGGAAAACAAACAGCAGCACCTGAAAGATATAGAATCAATTTTAAATGAATTATTTAGGGCCAACATGAGAGTGTCGGTTGAAAAATCCAAATTTTTTAGGACTGAGGTCGAATACCTGGGGTTCTTAGTTTCACAAGGAGGAATAAAAACGTGTCCAGACAAAGTCGACACAATACGAAGTTTCTCTAAGGGGACTCAGATCATTCCTAGGTCTAGCGGGTTATTATAGATGTTTTATAAGGGATTTCGCTAGAATATCAAAACCATTGTCGAGCATCATGAGAGGCGAATACGGTCGAGTTACTGCGTCCCAATCAAAAAAAATCAGAATTGATTTGACGGATGAACAGACGTACCCACGTACCCAGATTTTAACAAACCATTCGATCTAACTACTGACGCGTCGGCTCATGCTATAGGCGCCGTCCTCTCTCAGGAGGGCAAACCGATTACCATGATTTCTCGCACTCTGTCCGGGAGCGAGGAGCATTACGCTACCAATGAAAGGGAATTGTTAGCTATTGTATGGGCATTGAAAGCTCTTAGAAACTACCTGCACGGCGTAACAAAACTTAATGTTTATACTGACCACCAGCCGCTGACCTTTGCGGTTTCGGATAGGAATCCTAATTCGAAAATTAAAAGATGGAAAGCCTTCATAGACGAATGCAACGCAAAGCTAATCTACAAACCAGGAAAGGAAAATGTGGTGGCAGACGCTCTATCTAGGCAACATATAAATGCTTTAGATAACACGAGCATCGAGACAATTCATAGCGAGGAATCATCAACCCATACAATTGAAAGATCGGAAAAACCGGTAAATTGCTTCCGCAACCAGATTATTGTGGAGGTAGGTACAGAACCTCAAAACAAAAACTTTTATAATTTTTGGAAAAAAGACAAGGCATATCATTTCTTACCGAGAAAAAAAGGATTTATTAGAACTTTTACAGGAGGCCGTAAACACAACAGCAGTAAACGCAATACACTGAGATTTGCATGCACTTGCACAGTTTCAGCACGAACTGGTCGAAATGTTTCCAACAGTTAAATTCAGACATACGGAGAAATTCGTTAACGACATTACGAATCCGAATGAGCAGCAGGAAATTATCGCTGCTGAACATAACAGAGCGCATCGAGCAGCGCAGGAGAACACAAAACAAATTCTAGAGGATTATTTCTTTCCAAAAATGGAGAAAAAAGTTAAACAGTTTGTGGGAAATTGTCGAACTTGCTCGCGGGCGAAGTATGATCGGCACCCAAAGAAACAGCTTATCGCTCAAACGCCCATACCAACATATTGTGGAGAAATTCTTCACATTGACATATTTTCTACCGGGTCCAAGTTCTTCTTGACGTGCATCGACAAGTTTTCAAAATTTGCGATAGTACAGTAGTTGAAATCAAGAACGATAGTAGATGTTAAACCAAAGCTCCTTCAGTTACTCAACATGTTTTTCGGTACTCGAATAGTTTATTGCGACAATGAGAAGTCGCTGAATTCACACAGCATCAAAGCTACATTAAAGAATCACTTCAATATCGACATTGCGAATGCTTCACCACTACATAGTACATCAAATGGTCAGGTGGAGCGATTCCATAGCACACTAATGGAAATAGCACGATGCCTTAAACTTGACAAAAATCTTGATGATGTTGAGGAAATTGTCCTTTTAGCTAAGATTGAGTATAACAGGTCCATTCACACAGTAACGGGGATGAAGCCCCCTTACCGTATTTCGTTCAATTAGAGATGACAACCAAATACCATGCCGCTTAAGAAACGCACAGGAAAGAGAACTAACAACTCATAATAAGAACAGGCAGGATAGGGAGTTCCCTGTTGGAGAAAAAGTACTTGTTAAAAATAACAGGAGACTAGGCAATAAGCTTACGCCTCTTTATACTGAGGAAGAGGTGGAAAAAGACTTGGGTACAACAGTTTTAATAAAAGGGAGAAGGGTCCATAAAGACAACCTTCGTTAAACTTAATCTAGAACCTAGGTGTTTCTAATGATAAACAATTAACAAAAAAGTTTCATATATGTTTTTAGGATTTTCATAATTTTAGCCATATCAATATCGGCAACGACAGGAAGGTTAATCGACTATACCAATGCAAGGTACATTCCGGTGGTCGGTGAGGACCTTGTAATTTGGGAGAATTCAGGACACATCAAGCATGTTACCAACTTGACACTTTACGAATTACTGAGAGACGAGACAATTAATGCCACAGACCACTTTCCTCAGTCACATATGAGGAAGTTACTAGACGCGGACATAAACCAGATAAGTCGACTGATACAAATGATAAACGCTCACCACAGACAGGCGAGAAGCCTGAATGCCCTAGGGACAGTCCTGAAATACATTACTGGAACTCCTGACCATGACGACTTCAATAGATTAATGAACACAGAAGAACAGCTAATTAACTCGCAGGACAGACAGTTTACCATAAACACCCAGGTACAGAAAGAAATCAATAACCTTACCATTACAGTAAATAAAATCCTGAAATTAACAAAAGAAAGAGAAATAAACACCGGTCACCTTTATGACATACTTCTGGCTAGAAACAGAGCAATTATTACAGAATTAAATAACATTATAACAGCTGTCACTTTCGCCAAAATTGAGGTCTTAAGTCCCATTCTCTTAGACAGTAACGAAATAAATTTCATAACAGGAGACGAGCACTTCACTGACCTTACCGTGGCCGATGTTATGGCAGTGGCTAGAATTAAGATATTACAGTATAATAACATAATTTACTTTTTAATAAATCAATCCATTATGGCCACGTTACAGGTTTCTCAGCCTTTGGTGTCTTATTAATCATGGCATTCACTGTTTACGTCCTTCTCAGGATAAGGAGGACCAAGAGAGAGATTATCATAGCCAAATCCGTTGAAACTGCAATTAAAACCGCTTCTTTGAGGACCGAGGACGTTCCCCATTTAGAAGGGGAGGAGTTATCGCGAGGAAACAACACACCCTAATTCCCGTCGTAATAAGAGCCTACCACTCTGCACATGTCGCTAAGTCAGCACATTTTGCGTGAGAACATTGGCCAGACATCAAAGTAAACAAACACCATGCACGAGGCGCAAGGTCAGCAAAACGTCAGCAGAGGAGCCACAACGCGATGCGGTTTGGTGGCTTGAGCTAAGATAGGAATAATTTTAAGGGGCACTTTATACTTGACAACTAAGCCGAGATGACGGCAAATAAAATAATTTTAAAATTGAACAATACATTTTGAATAATTTATATACCTCGCGACACCGACAATATTTCTTACATAGAAATTCGAGGAATACATAGCAATTGTTTTTCTTGTCAAACAAACGGTTGGGTTTGAAAAAAATTTATAAGTAAGCGTAAGCGGTTCTTTTGGATTGTGGCAATAGAGGGTACCGCTGGTATATTTGCTGTTCAGATCGAAAATGAATGTCCTTACATATTCCTGGTCACATATTCTTTCATAGCTGATGAATTTCCTGAGTTACCCATCTCACTTCGCAATGGAACACTGCCAGAGTCCTTTTTCCTTCTTTTGTTTGAGACAAAGGTCTCTGATCCGTAAAAGTATAATCGAGATTATTATGGAATAGAAGTTGAATTTGGTGTTGCGGTTTATTAAAACATCAGCCGCGTGTCCAGGCACGATTTCCCCATGATCTTTTCTGATTTCTATTGCCCGTGAAGTCTGGCAACACTTTGAAAATATCCAAATTAATCTGCATTTCGTTGCTCATGTTTGGTTTACAGTCCTCGTGCTGCTCAGTAATTGTCACGTGCGATGGCAGACTATTATCCAGTGTAGCCGTTCTTTGTTGATTCTCAGTTATAGATGAAGCTAAAACATCAATTTGAGTCCTGAAGCTTGCATTCTCTTGTTGAATAAGGGACGTCGCAAATTGTGTTTCCAATTTTCAGGAAATTTTTGTTTTTCTCTTCTTCAGGAGCGTGGGTTTTTGTTTTATCCTTATGTTAGGATATAGCGAAAGATTTGTGGTCCTTTGCGCGTTAGCCACGGCGAATATCGCATTCGATGGAACGATGAGCTGTAAGAGATATACGACGACATTGACATTGTTCAACGAATTAAAGGACAGCGACTGACGACTTGCGACCGGCTTTGAAGGTATTCGATTCAATAGCCGCCGGTGGAAACAGAAGATAAGGAAGGCCGCTTCGTTGGATAGATCAGGTGGGTGTACTTGGATCTCGAATTGACGCCAAATAGTGAAAAGAAAACGACTTGCGCGCTGTTGTTAACCCGGTTATAAGTATATACCAGTAAAGAAGAATAAAAAAATTAAAATAATAAAGGACTTTATAAAATTGTTGTATTTGAAACTTCATTCGATGACTTTAAAGCAATCATAATAAATTTGTCTTTACATTTGTGAAATTTTTTATATACATTTTTATAATAGCTGTACTAAAATCGTAACATAAAATCTTTGGTTTGGATACCTCAAAAGGGAAACCGAGGGAAGCAATGCGACATTTTCGGATTTAAAATACTTATGTCCCGTCAAGAAGGATGGACGCTAGAACTACATTCTTCAAATAAAAAGGCTGTGACCCGAGACTTAACCCGACACCAAGAAGAAGTCTGATTTCAGCAGTAAAAGTTGTTCCAGATAAATCTAGAACCTAGAAGCAAAGTCGCCTCTGCCGAGCTCTTTCTCAATTTATAGATGATCGGCAATGATGTGGCTTTAGTTTAAGAATCAAGAATAGCCTCGAGAAACGTATTATCTGACTCTACTCCTTGCTTTCTGCTACATGTCCCACGATGATGAAGCGACACTAGCAAATCTCCGGAAATTGGTAGATGCGGCTGATGCACTAACCTCAAATTAACGATAGGTGTGACTCATTACTAAATGTAATACTTATAAGAAATCTAGCTATAGCTAACTGGGGAGAGGGACCAAGTTACACAATAGTATTTCTGTCTTGCTTATTGTCTGGCTGTTATTTGCAATAGAACACCTCATACCGCACACCCACTAGCATCCGTATCCAAAATAAACGCTGATCCTGGGTCCGGGTAGTGCGCAAGCGTTTCTTAAGAGTTTGGATAGACGCTTCCTTTTTTTATTCCATTTAAGAACTTATGAATTTTTTTCAGTTCATGGAGGCTACTGGCTACGATGACAATTAAACACAATCCAAGGAAACTCCGCTATCCTTGTACATATGAATATCTTTTCATTAGCTGTTCAAATTCCCTCCGTTGTCACTTTGTGTAGCAAGCAGTAAATGTAATACTTATAAGAAATCTAGCTATAGCTAACTGGGGAGAGGGACCAAGTTACACAATAGTATTTCTGTCTTGCTTATTGTCTGGCTGTTATTTGCAATAGAACACCTCATACCGCACACCCACTAGCATCCGTATCCAAAATAAACGCTGATCCTGGGTCCGGGTAGTGCGCAAGCGTTTCTTAAGAGTTTGGATAGACGCTTCCTTTTTTTATTCCATTTAAGAATTGAATTTTTTTCAGTTCATGGAGGCTACTGGCTACGATGACAATTAAACACAATCCAAGGAAACTCCGCTATCCTTGTACATATGAATATCTTTTCATTAGCTGTTCAAATTCCCTCCGTTGTCACTTTGTGTAGCAAGCAGCTTACTTCTTTTTTAAAACAGAAACACACTCACTAGCTCGGATTTAAACCAGCGCCAGCTTTTCGTTGGAAAACCTCTCGCAGCTTTTACCTAACGTGATAATATCGTCGAGGTGTCCGAAAATTATCTGCCAGTGCAATCATTTCAATGGTACCAGGTCAGAAGTCTCTCAAAGGTCGTTATAGAACATCTCCAACAAAGCGTTGCCTTCTTCGTTGGGCTCCACTTGCCAATAACCATTTTTCAAATCAAGAGGTAAAAACTATTTTGTACCCGATAATGATTTCAACGTCTCATAGAATCTAGTTATCCACTACAACAGTTTTTCTTCGTCACATCACTAAATTTCCGATATCGTTATTGGAAAGGCAGCCGCAGGCAGAGAATTGGCAACATGAGGTTATGTTATTACATATTACTTTTCCAAGGACTTGAGTATCTTCTTCTTTATTAACCAGATAAGATCGGATAATGGAATCCATTAAAGATAACGTTACTCGCATTCCTGCTTATTTGTGAAACGCAAACGCACAACCCTGTGGAGGGGTTGTTTCGCCGTATCACTTTAGCTCGCCTTCAAACGGATGTTTTTTGGCTATCAAGAGGATACTTGGTCTAAGATCGGAAGTCGTGAGCTGCTTGAGCCATATGTAAAAGAATCATTTCTGACCACTCCAAGAGAATGGCGCTCAAAGAACTTTCCATGCTTGCTTCTACACATGTGATAGACGGAAGACACGTCTTCAGTGGTTAAGACGTGCGTACGCTCTAAGGTCCTGACATTGACTCGGACGACTATCTTGTTGCAGCCAAGATACCCACCCGCCTATGTGCAGCAAGAAACGCACGTTAACAAACAACACTAAATAGTTACACATTTACACCGCATACAACTATTTTGTTATTGTGTAATAATTGAATTTTATAAAAACCTCAATTACGATTTAAAACATTCTGGGCACTTTTTATGATTGGGTAAATGTATAAAAACTGTTTAGTAATGCGTTAGTGAATATTGTTGAAAGATATAAGTGTAAAATTCTTAATATATTGAAAATATACACTAGGGAGCCTCAAAAAAATTTTTGAATTTTTTTTTCAACTCTTACCCCCTCAAATGTTAGTGGTCGACAAACAAAAAATCCTCCCTCAATACAGGCGCTGTAGCTTAACTCTAAGGGGTCGCTATTTTTTTTTAGGTTCCCATACATTTTACATAGGAATTTTCGTTTTTTCATTCAAACTAAAATTTCTCCAACTAATTTTCGTTTCTCAAAAATAACCTTCATATATTCAGAAAGTTCACTTTTCAAACTTAAATTTTACCAAGTCTATTGAGGCAAAATTTCAATTTCATTGGCGCTGTGATCTGAAGGTACAGTTGGAAAGGTATAGGGTTATAGCTATCGCAAACGCTTAGCTTACGGGATATATTCGACTTTAAAGTTCAAAAATTCTAAGAAACTCAATATGTCAACAAGCTATTTCTCTACATTTAACACACTTTACGCACATTTTTCACTTCAAATTTTTAAATTAAACTGTAAAAGTTTAACCGAATTCACATTTTACACTTTTTGCAGTTTTTTTAAGCAACAAATCTATATTTTAAAAATTACTTTTTGAACTCGTAGTGGACATCAGTTATGTGCTAACAATTATGAGAAAATGGAGCGCTGCCATATGATAATAAGTCATTTCCTCTTTCTTTATTTAGCAACATTAGTTTTAATAAAAACAAAAGATTATATTTCAAATTAGAGAAAGTAAACACTTTTTTCGATTTAAATTTAATAAATAAATAAAATTATATATAAAAATATAATCAGGGATGTTGTGGAATCTGATAGTTGTCGGAATCAGAATGGAAACCGATCAAAAAAGTAGTAGGTGTCATGAATTCAGATATTATTGGTTTGATATTCGAAAGAGAATTTGTATCGGTTTTGGGTGTCACAGAAACCAATTTTATCGGTTTTGCTATCAGAAACAAAGCAAGAAGATAGTCGCTCACAGATTTGAAATATAAGTTAAGAAATCAAGTTATTTTATTATTATGAATTAATTTATCTTTATTTCTATCCGGATATTTAAAGTTTTACAAAACGTAATAAAAGTAATTTAACACCCAAATGCGTCTTTATTCATTCAATACATGTTATCTTTTTAAATCTTTTTTTAATTCGGAACCCATTGAAAACTTTAATAAGATTGCTTCCTAATATATTCATTTGCAAGTTTTATCACATTAGTAAACAGCTGATTCGAAAATTGGTTTTGCGTTTGTTGGAAAAGACGAAAATTCAAACAGCTTCTGTGACAACATTGAAAATCAGAATTGGTTTGCAATTATGACAGCTAAGCAATTCCGTCTTGGATTCCACAATACCCCTGAATATAATAATATTACATATTAAAATACATAGGACCAACGCAGAAAGGAGAACTACGCGAAAGTACTTCAGTCATTCTGGGTATTGGCTCGGCCAGGGTTATTTTTTTGGAGCGCGACCAGAGGCCGCCAGCGCAGAAAAGAGTACTACGCAAGAGTACTTCAGTCACCACGGGTATAAAATTGTTATATATCAAAATGTTATATTACATTGATATAAATTTAATAATATTATTATAAAATTTTCCTTATGTCTGTTTATTATACATATATAAATCATATGTTTTTCATAAATATGGAAAAAGTGTTGACAACTCAATTATAGTTGAAAAAGTTGTAAAGAATTTCTTAATAGTTAATAATTCAAAAATAATCAAGCCAAAGTAAAAGCAAAGAAATCGCTGTCGCTGAAAAATCCTTACTTTTTTTTAAGATATGGCAACACTGGTTTTCCTCATAACTGTAAACACTCTAAAATTTTAGCCATAAGTCTGCTAAGTGATTTTTTAGTTAATAACTGCGCGATTCTGTACTTTGATACAGTCTCAAGTCTCTAAATTTGAGATTTTACGTTAGAGACAATTTGAGGGACTTGAGGCGATTTTGCTATTCTATAAGTGACAGTCACAAAATCTATTACATGTTATTATTGAAAGATGTTTTTACACTTTAATGAAAATAAATATGTCGATAACAAAATTAAATTCTCTATAACATAGTCAAAAAACATAATTATCAATAAAAATAATAATTTCATAATATTACGAAATTTATGTAAAATTGATTTATTTTTAACATTTTCGGGTCGGCTTTAGTATACCATCCCACGATTTCAGGGTTAAAAGTGGTATGGTTGGATAGAGCTGATGCTCCAGATTAAGAATATATATAATTATTGCCGCCGCAAACTTATAGTTTTCGAGATATTTGCATTTAAAGTTGAAAATTTTGCAAATTTAATTTCGCAATTTCTCGACTTATGGTTAGTTTTTCTTCCGTATTATGCACTTTTATACACTTACAATTCACTACAATATTTCTACACATTTATTTTTTATTAATATTTTAGATGTTTTGCTTAAAATAAGCATTTTATATTTTACATAAATATTATTACACGCACAATAACAATAAGTGTTCCGTGTTGTCAAATAATAAGTATTGCCATATCTACACATTTATCAAACGAATAAAAAATAGGTTTATACGCCAAATACATAAATCATTATCCTTTTTCTTGCTATATCATGAGTACTAATCAAAAAAGAAGTTTTACTCGAAAAAAAAACCCTGACACACCCTGGTGTTGGCATACCCCGGTGTTGGATCGGCCAGGGTTATTTTTTTGAAGCGCGGCCGAAGGCCGCCAACGCAAAAGGAAGTTTTACTCGATAAAAAACCTGACACACCCTGGTGTTGGCACACCCCGGTGTTGGATGGGCTAGGGTTATTTTTTTGAAGCGCAATGCAAAGGAGTTTCAATCGTAAAAACCTGACACACCCAGGTGTTGGTCGCCCAGGATAATTTTTTTCATGCATTTGAGATTTTTTTATTTATTTTTATTGTTTTCAATCATTTGTGATATAGTAACACTTATTATTTGACAACACGGAACACTTATTGTTATTGTGCGTGAAGTAATATTTATGTAAAATATAAAATGCTTATTTTAAGCAAATATCTAAAATATTAATAAAAAATAAGTATGTACAAATATTCTAGTGAATTGTAAGTGTATAAAAAGTGCATAATACGGAAGAAAAACTAACCATAAGTCGAGAAATTTCAAAATTAAATTTGCAAAATTTTCAACTTTAAATGCAAATATCTCGAAAACTATAAGTTTGCGGCGGCAATAATTATATATATTCTTAATCTGGAGCATCAGCACTATCCAACCATACCACTTTTAACCCTGAAATCGTGGGATGGTATACTAAAGTTTCCCCACATTTTCCTCTTTGAGTTGCTTACAAAATATAAAAAACGACAATCGATTAATATCTATGATGATCTCTATTCAGTATATTTAAAATGGCAGCAAGAGTTTTTTTTAGTTTGTGACCTACTCACTATCAGGTCTCAAATTTGAGTCAATATTTTGAGACTAACGCTAGAGACTGTTTAGTGAATAGTAAGAGTCACAAATTGAGACTTTACCTCAATATTTCTCAAATAGAGACTAGAGACTGGTTACAGAATGCCGCTATAAATGTAGCTAAAAATAACAATATAAAAGTGAAATGTGAACTTATTTCAATGTTTAAATTGTATATTTCAATATACAAAGAGAAAATTGCGAAAAATTTAGTTAAACATTGTGAAAAAGCATGTGTTATTTACATAACAATTGAATTTTTAAACGGGAATATTTCAAAAAATATAAGTATTAGGAAATATTCCTCTTCTGGATAAGCTCCTCTATCAGCACATAACCCATTTACATATACCGAAATTCATTTTCAGTCCCCGACCGCCAAAGTAATCTGATTTATTAATGTATCAATATGGTTAAAATATAATTCATAGTTGTCCCTAAGAGCTGCATTCCTATAAGTTGATAATTGGCAAAAAAATGTTGTTAATCAATGGTAATTTCACGACGAACGACCAAATGAAGTGATGTTTACTAAACATAACGATTACGTCTGGGATAAAGGCATGCCCAACTTATTCCAGTGTGAGAGCGCCTCAAAATAAGTGTTTTTTATTACATTTTCTATTGTATCCAGATCGAACAAAATAAGAATTTTTGGGCATTTAAATTAAAACCCCCAACATTTATTACGATTAACAATTAATTATATATTGGACTTTTAATATATGATAAAACTATTTAAATCTTATGTTATGATTTTATGGTATATTAAAACAAGTGATTTTGAACTTTCAATACTAAATAGAGTGAATTAAGCCTGTTAGCTCACAATTAATAAATGTTTTTACTCATTGGTAATTGAAAATTCATATTACCATGCATCACATTACAAAAAGTGCATGGAATATATTTAAATTTCGCATTTTCTTTAGTTTTCATTGTTTTGCATTTTTTATTAGCGATCTTGAACGGCGGCAACAAATCACTCCGTTCACATAACCAAAACAAATAATTTGAGTTAATGGTTGTGAAAAGGTGAAAATTCATTAAAATGAACATCACTTTTGATTTATATTGCGATGACAAAAATGTTAGGGGAGAAACTGTTGCGGTGCGCATAGAAAAAGCCTTCGTGGTACTTTCTAACACCAAGTAAGCCAAAGTTTTATTGGCGATAAAATGGCTTTTAAATAATGTTTGTTGCAGATTCATAAGTTTTTAATTTTGAGTATGGAACTCTTTTATTTTTTCTTTTACTCAATGAGGTAAAGGAACTACACAACCTCAGTTTTTTTTCTGACGGTAGTCATCAAAAATGAAGTTAAAATAGTTCCAACTTTGGTCTGGCGCAGACTACTATATCTTCAGTTGTCATATTATGAAATAATCATTAGTTTTTAGTATACTATATGTTTGTCTTCCTGAAGTACATAAAGTGCATTCGGTGATTTTTACGATGAGTGAAATTATTCAACGAAACAATTTCAATAAATTTTGTGTGCAGAATCAAATTTCTTGTGCCGAAACGTTCAGAATTTTGGAAAAAGCCCTCGGTTATAATTGTATTGTCGCAAGTGTTTTTGTTTGGTACAAATTATTTAAAGAGGGTCGAGTACGTGTTAACCACGAACCATGTCCAATATGTATGGCCATCAACATCACCTGATGATCAACACGTCAATAAAATAAAGGAATTGATGTTTGCGAATCAATGATTAAAATTCAGAGATCTTACTGGCATCGTTGGAATATCGGAGGACCTAGTGAAAACCATTTTGAAAGATCATTTGGGTCTAAGGAAAGGGAAAACATGATTGGTTCCAAAATCATAAAATTTTTTCGAAAAACAGCGTCGTGTTAGCGTCTGTGAAACAATGCTTTCCGACTACCAGGATATAATGAAACGTATAATTACTGGCCTTAAGTCTTGGATCTATGCTTACGACCCGGGAACGGGTGATCAAGCTGACAATTTGTTTATAGTTTTCTTCGATTATCTATCTACCGCATTTAAGGTTGTTTAGGTGGAAATTTAATTAAAACTGTTGAGGATTGGAAAAAACGTTGGTACAAGTGTATTCAACACCAAATAAAACAATTAGTGTTTACCCTTTCCATATGTTTTAATAATTTTTTTTGTCTGATATCAGTAAAAAAAAGTTAACAATTTAAATTAGGTCAATAGGTTAGCACATATCAACTTTTTTTTATATTGTTGACCGTTTTTAGCCAATAACATATTTTTAAACTTACATATGTAATTAGTAATTTAAATGTTTTTATTTTATGTTAATAATGAGTCGATCCCGCTTTGTTGAGAATGATCTCAAAGATCCGATTGACTAATTCATGAAAATTGATGATCAACCATACGATCAACTAATTCAACCATCGCCACATATTTCTAATACATTTATGTCCGTAAAGTAACGTTGAAACTGCATTAAATATCGTTTTATTCTTCAATCCAAGGCTTAAACACGCGGGCACTCTATCAAAGTTCGAAAAGTTTTAAATGGAGAAAAGTAGTTTTCAGTACAGGTGCATTCTTATTACTTTTGAAAAATTGCAGCTCACACATATTATATAAAAGATGGCAAAGTCATACCGTTAGCACTTGTGAAGCCGTTCCAACTGATGTTGCTCCTTCAGAAAAAGATAATAGTAATATTATCCTTTGGCCCTCATTATTTTTTCATCTAAAAAGACAATATAGCGCCAATCAGACTTTAAAGCCATGCCATCGTGCTCTTTCGGGGAACCTTATATGGTGTTTATTTCTTTTGTTTTAATAGTTTCAATAGCACACTTTGAAGAGTTGCGTGAGATTGCTCTTTTGTTAACATCGGAAATCAGTTTATTGAAATCCGCCTTCATTATTTCGCCCGTACTCGTGACTTATTAAGAAAGAAATTGCATATAACTCTTCGACTTCTGCCAGTTTTCTGATATTTCAATTATTGGAAGCAGTAAATTTTTATTTATAAGCTTCGATTATTGCTTTCCATACTAAAAAAATAGAGCACTTAGCAATATCATAATATTTGGTGAAAGTACGTATTCAGTCTCCGAAGAGAAATGCAATCAAATTGCACGTGTTAACCAGGTGATGCAAAAATAAAACATTATTAATGATTAAAAAGAATATAATAGTAAAAACCATGTAATGGAACATTATTATCGCATGTTCTCTTTATCAGTGATTGAAAGATGAGAAAATCACAAAACAATAAAGCAAGTTGACAACAAAAATGCTAGAAGCAATTCTCTTAGACTGATAAAGGTGTACTAAGTTGGCGATACACAGTGTATATTAAAACTTTGGATCCAAAGATTCCATGCATTTTCATTCTGATTAACAATAATTAATTATGTACTAAATCTTATATATTTTGCTTTTACTCTTGATTTTATAAAACACTTTTGGTCACGCTATTTTAAATTGTCAATTGACATAATCTTCCATATACATTTACTTATATTTTTGATTTTTTGGTCGGAAACAGTGATTCGCCTTCTTTTATATTTCCTTTGCTCAATTCCATATTTTTTAAAACATTTTCATTTGTTGAATGAGTAGTCATACTTTTAATGTTTCCAGGGGTTCTACTCAGTTTTGGGGACGGTACAGGCACCCATACATTATTCAATCGCTGAAAGTTTGTACGAAATTTATTATGCCCGTACTGAGCTACATCTTCCCATTCCACAACTGGATAAACACAAGCATCGTTATTTTCAAATATATCCGACCACTCAGCTTGCGTTTTTTTTTTAAATGCTTGTTTTACTAAATCTATAGTAATATCTTTTTCATATTGATTTTCAGGAAATTGACAGAGTTCAGGCAATTCTAAATTACTTTTAAAAAATTCGAAGAACTTTGGTTCCAAAGCTCCTACTGTCATATATTTCCCATCCTTCGTTTCGTATAAATCATAAAAATAAGCACCTCCATCCAACATGCTTTGACCTGATTGACTCTTCCATATGGGAAGCGAACGGGACAAAAATAACCAAGAGGATAAATAAGCAACTCCTTCACACATTGAAGCATCAATTATTTGTCCGCAACCAGAGCGATGGCGTTCTAAAAGCGCTAAACAAATTCCCATTGCACATAGTAAGCCTCCACCAGCAAAATCTGCCAAGATATTTAAAGGTGGAGTTGGTCTATTATTATGAGAACGCAACATAGATAAAACACCAGAAATCGCAAGGTAGTTAATGTCATGCCCTGCTCGTTTTGCTAAGGGGCCATATTGGCCAAAACCTGTTAAACGAGCGTATATTAACCTAGGATTTTCCTTGCACAAAACATGGGGACCAAGGCCAACACTCTCTAATACACCAGGTCTAAATGGGTCAATCAGTACATCATGAACTTGAACAAGTTTTCGTGCTAGTTTCCGCCCTTCGGATGTTTTCAAATTAATATTTAGAGTCGTCTTTCCATGTGTCATTACATCGAAGTTATTTTCCCAAACCTGAAATAACATTATATAAGTTTAAGATATGTACAAGTATATCACAATAAATATTGTTTTAAGATAATTTATTAAATAGAACAATATGGCAATACTATGCATACATTATTGTTAAGGCAACCCTTATACATTTTTAACTCAAAATTTAAATACTGAAAATCTAACACCTTTACGGCGGAAGTGTAGTTGTCAATTACTAACCACAATCATAATTAGTAGAATTGTTCAAGACGAGTTGCTTACAACATTATGTATGTGAGTTTTGGAGTTTGAATACATTAAATATATTTATATTATATATCGGGTGATTTTTTAAGAGCTTGATAACTTTTTTTTAAAAAAAAACGCATAAAATTTGCAAAATCTCATCGGTTCTTTATTTGAAACGTTAGATTGGTTCATGACATTTACTTTTTGAAGATAATTTCATTTAAATGTTGACCGCGGCTGCGTCTTAGGTGGTCCATTCGGAAAGTCCAATTTTGGGCAACTTTTTCGAGCATTTCGGCCGGAATAGCCCGAATTTCTTCGGAAATGTTGTCTTCCAAAGCTGGAATAGTTGCTGGCTTATTTCTGTAGACTTTAGACTTGACGTAGCCCCACAAAAAATAGTCTAAAGGCGTTAAATCGCATGATCTTGGTGGTCAACTGCCCATGCATCCCGAAAAATGCACTGTTTGGTGTGGTTTGTACGCTGGTGGAATCATTGGACCGTATTTTTTCAAAGATGCTGTTGGACGCAACGTTACGGTGAATGGCGATCGCTATCGTTCGATGCTAACAAACTTTTTGTTGCCAAAAATGGAAGAACTGAACTTGGTTGACATGTGGTTTCAACAAGATGGCGCTACATGCCACACAGCTCGCGATTCTATGGCCATTTTGAGGGAAAACTTCGGAGAACAATTCATCTCAAGAAATGGACCCGTAAGTTGGCCACCAAGATCATGCGATTTAACGCCTTTAGACTATTTTTTGTGGGGCTACGTCAAGTCTAAAGTCTACAGAAATAAGCCAGCAACTATTCCAGCTTTGGAAGACAACATTTCCGAAGAAATTCGGGCTATTCCGGCCGAAATGCTCGAAAAAGTTGCCCAAAATTGGACTTTCCGAATGGACCACCTAAGACGCAGCCGCGGTCAACATTTAAATGAAATTATCTTCAAAAAGTAAATGTCATGAACCAATCTAACGTTTCAAATAAAGAACCGATGATATTTTGCAAATTTTATGCGTTTTTTTTTAAAAAAAAAGTTATCAAGCTCTTAAAAAATCACCCGATACATACATAAATGCTTTTCTTTATTGTATGATTTAGGAATGATTCCGATTCCATAATTTACAAAAATGCATCTCCAAAAAAATTATTGCTATTTAAATACTCTATGAATATCTACTTTACTACTGATATGTACTTCCTTTAAGTCCCTAAGAGATACATTCTTATAAGTTATAATTAGCAAAAAATGTTTTCAAATCCTTCAAAGTTGCTAAATCACATAACTACATATGTGACCTGGTCTACGGAAAGGGGGCTTAGGTGTCAAAAAAATCAATTTTCACTTTTTAGTTGATTCGGATGGAAGATGAGATGCTTTTGTTTTGCTTTTTTTTCTTTTTTAGTAGGAGCTTTTGCGATTCCCAAAATCGCCATGTAAAGTACTTATAGGTGAATTGGTGCCGCATGATGTGCAGAAGTCGAATATATCTTTTGATCTGCGTTTCCTGGCGTGTTTGTATTTTTACGGGCATGGCTCTTACCAAAAATGCGTTGGTAATAGTTATATGCCTTCTATGAGCCAGTCCTCTGGGTCAAGAGCTCTGCACTTTATTTCGAAATTAATTATGGATGTTAAGGGCAGTGAAATTTATTTCCCTTCAAGCGCACAGGATGTTTCAGATACAAAGAAGGGGTAAGATAAATAAATAAAAATAAATATAAAAAAATAAATAAATTTTCTCTTAAAGATTTTACACGAAATTTGGGATCAAGGGCACAATCGGCGCAATCGATTGTACCCATATTGGGATTGTTTCACCCTCAAGCACAGACGCATACATACATATCTGTATTATCCATTTGTGTTTTTGTTTGTTTATTTTAATTAAAACAGCTGTTTGACAGCAAAAAGCTTTTTACCTCACGTGGTGAGTTTTTTAAGCTTTTTTCTTATGAGGTTTGAGCAAGAATAGCCTCACAAAATATGCCTCACAACAAACCTCTCAAATTTTTCCTCTCAACTCAGTTGAGAGGTTTTTTCAGAATAGGACTGTTAGAAAATGAAAATTTGACAGATAATTAAAAAGCTGACATTAAAAGAAACACCATAACTATTCACTTCAGTTCTTGCATGTGAAAGAGTGAAAATTCATTAAAGGGGTCATTAAAATGATCTAAATTGCCTCGAAATGTGAACACGGATATTAAATTTAATTTCAAGCAAAAAAAAAAGAAATGCAAATTGTTTCATTTAAGAAATTACTCAGAATATAATGCCCAGTGTTAGTGTTGATTTACTAATATAATGCGTAGTGTTACCCTGCGACTAGTAACTATAAGTAGATTTATAAGTTTTAAACCACTAGTGTGTGGAGGTAGACTTAACCTAGAATTCCATCGGATATGTCCTAAGGCGAAAAGTAATAAATGTTTTTGAACAGACAGAAGAATTAAATATCCTGTCAAAGGCAAGTAGAGTAGATACATTTGGCACTATTTTTCAGGAGCAGGAATGTATCATATCTAAACCGTAATTAAAAGATGATTTTAAATTTTTTTATATTAAGTAAAACGCCTTATTCAGACGTAATTGGAGCGTTAATTGACGTATTCGGACAGGGCACCTGCTGATAGGAAAAATTTTTAAGAAAATTAGTAAAGTAGTTTGACTTAAAAAATTGTGCAAGCATATTAGAAATAATGTGATTATCACATGATATGATAGATTGATATTCCATCCCAAAAGGATAATTGGAAATCCTGCGTTTTGAGTTAACCCTTTCATGCCCGATGTTGCCTATAAGCAACATTTACATATATGCTTCTAAGTCCCGTTATATAAATTTTTTTGACGCGCGGTTTTTTGTATTATGTAGTCTGGTGTATTGTGTAAGCTTACAGTGAATTGTTCTATCGCAATGGTTCATTAGTAGGCATTTTTTATACTCTCGCAACAAAGTTGCTAAGGAGAGTATTATAGTTTTGTTCACATAACGGTTGTTTGTAAGTCCTAAATCTAAAAGAGTCAGATATAGGGTTATGTATACCAAAGTGATCAGTGTGACGAGTAGAGTTGAAATCCGGATGTCTGTCTGTCCGTCCGTCCGTCCGTCCGTGCAAGCTGTAACTTGAGTAAAAATTGAGATATCATGATGAAACTTGGTACACTTATTTCTTGGCTCCATAAGAAGGTTAAGTTCGAAGATGGGCAAAATCGGCCCACTGCCACGCCCACAAAATGGCGGAAACAAAAAACCTATAAAGTGTCATAACTAAGCCATAAATAAAGATATTAAAGTGAAATTTATCACAAAGGATCGCATTAGGGAGGGGCATATTTGGACGTAATTTTTTTGGAAAAGTGGGCGTGGCCCCGCCCCCTACTAAGTTTTTTATACATATTTCGGAAACTACTATAGTTATGTCAACCAAACTCTACAGAGTCGTTCTCTTCAGGCATTTCCATAAACAGTTCAAAAATGGAAGAAATCGGATAATAACCACGCCCACCTCCCATACAAAGGTTATGTTGAAAATCCCTAAAAGTGCGTTAACCGACTAACAAAAAACGTCAGAAACATTAAATTTTACGGAAGAAATGGCAGAAAGGAGCTGCGCCCATTCTTTTTTTAAAAATTGAAAATGGGCGTGGCATCGCCCACTTATGGACCAAAACCCATATCTCAGGAACTACTAGACCGATTTCAATGAAATTCGGTATATAATATTTTCTTAACACCTTGATAACATGTACGAAATATGGGTGAAATCGGTTCACAACCACGCCTTATTCCAATATAACGCTATTTTGAATTCCATCTGATGCCTTCTCTGTATAATATATAGTACATTAGGAACCAATGATGATAGCGGAATAAAACGTTACACAAATACGGTATTTGAGCTGAGGTATCCCTTGTGAAAGAATTGTCGTGATCGGACTATAACTTTTCAAGGTCCCTTATATCGAACAAGAAGAATTTAGTGCCTAACCTAACCTAACCTAATTTTTCACCGAAAATATCAGTAAATCTCTCAAATGTTTTCATGTAATTCAGAGGGCATCATTTTTATATTCTCGCAATAAAGTTGCTAATAACGGTATCTCGATTATCACTTTATCATGCGAGAGTATAAAATGTTCGGTGACACCCGAACTTAGCCCTTCTTTACTTGTTGTAGAGTGAAATTGTCAAGATCGCGAATTGCCAAAATCACGAAAAAAGGCGTTTACGCAAAAAATGCTTAAAAGATTAAAATAGCTGTTTTATTGTAAAACCAAGGAAACAACATATGTAAATAAATAAAGGTAATAAAGTTATTAATAATAAAAATAAATCATTGGAAAAGTGTTTAGTTTGTTTAAAATAATTTTGTAAAAGTGCTGTTGTCTATAGGCAACATCCTGTAACTAACGAACCAGGATACTAAGGACTTTTAAATTTTTATCATTTCATACTTGAGTTAATACTAACATATATCTCTCCTAAAAAATGTTTTAGCTCCACCCATTTTAATTCGGGCATGAGAGGGTTAACGAATCATAAAAAACTTACGTAAAATATTCTTTTTTATCTTATTTAAGTAAATATTTTAACATTTTTTATCGACACAGCGCAGATATTTAGAATATTCGACAAGTGAACTAGTTTTCATTTAAAATGCTTGAAATCTCGGGTTCTTCGGTATTTAAATTTATATAACTCTTCGAGAACCACGTCCTTGTACTTTTAATTTTATTAACAATTAGTATTGGAACATACTTCTTAAATAATTCCATAACAGTTTTATTAAAATGTGAGATATTCAACTTTACTTTGTTGCATTGAAAGAATTTATAAATAAATTAATTTACTTTTAGTTTTTAAATTAAAACAATTAAAATAAATCCAGTGTTGTCAAAAAATTATTGAGACAAATGTCTGACTCAGCTATTGCGCTGTCGAAGCCTCGAGAACATTGCATCAGCCAATTCATTTCAAACTGCATTATCACTTTCCATTTCCAAACGAACTCCATTCCAGTTTTTATGGCTGAAATGGTTCGAACCAAACAAATAATTTTTATACTCTCGCAACAAAGTTGCTAAGGAGAGTATTATAGTTTTGTTCACATAACGGTTGTTTGTAAGTCCTAAAACTAAAAGAGTTAGATATAGGGTTATATATACCAAAGTGATCAGGGTGAAGAGTAGAGTTGAAATCCGGATGTGTGTCTGTCCGTCTGTCCGTCCGTCCATGCAAGCTGTAACTTGAGTAAATATTGAGATATCATGATGAAACTTGGTACACGTATTTCTTGGCACCATAAGAAGGTTAAGTTCGAAGATGGGCAAAATCCGCCCACTGCCACGCCCACAAAATGGCGAAAACCGAAAACCTATAAAGTGTCATAACTAAGCCACAAATAAAGATATTAAAGTGAAATTTGGCACAAAGGATCGCATTAGGGAGCGGCATATTTGGCCGTAATTTTTTTGGGAAAGGGGGCGTGGCCCCGCCCCCTACTAAGTTTTTTGTACATATTTCGGAAACTACTATAGCAATGTCAACCAAACTCTATAGAGTCGTTTCCTTCAGGCATTTCCATATACAGTTCAAAAATGGAAGAAGTCGGATAATAACCACGCCCACCTCCCATACAAAGGTTATGTTGAAAATCACTAAAAGTGCGTTAACCGGCTAACAAAAAACGTCAGAAACACTAAATTTTACAGAAGAAATGGCAGAAGGAAGCTGCACCGAGGCTTTTTTTAAAAATTGAAAATGGGCGTGGCGTCGCCCACTTATGGACCAAAAACCATATCTCAGGAACTACTAGACTGATTTCAATGAAACACCCTGATAACATGTACGAAATATGGGTGAAATCGGTTCACAACCACGCCTTCTTCCAATATAACGCTATTTTGAATTCCATCTGATGCCTTTTCTGTATAATACGAGTATATACAATTGAAAAATATGTATGTAAATGACGGATAATGAAATCTCGATTATCACTTTATCATGAGAGAGTACAAAATGTTCGGTGACACCCGAACTTAGCCCTTCCTTACTAGTTATACGATGTTTTTTCTCATCCCCCTATTATTTTTTATGCAATTTTACTGCTAAACAAGATTTCTTCGTACAGTTTCGTGGCATCATTGTTGTCAATAGAAAGACACATCAAAAAAGTGATTGCAATTACTCTAAAACATGTTAAAATTTGTTGTGCAAAAACGAGTTTAAAGCTGGCAAATCTTTCTTTTGCTCCAGTAATAAAGGCTAAAAAATGTATATCGGGACTAATTTACCGTCGTAAAAATTTAAGATCAAATTGAAGAATGATTTTTTCAAATAAATTACGTGGATCACCATTGGTTCACGCCGGGTAGAACGTGTTAAAACAGATTAAGATCGAGAACATATCACGTGTAATCTCAACCCGAAAATTACTTAACTACGCGCAAAGGACGCGTTACTGTGATATGCTAATTATTTCCCCGCTATAAGACGTGACATCCACAATCACTTAACATTGCCCAATATTGCAATACAAACGTTTCGTTTCCGTCGTCTGTTAATAATGTGAGCTAATAGTGCAACAACAAATAAGGGCATTGCAGAGAGGAAAACTATTAGCTGTTCAGATGATTGTTTCTCAACTTATTAGACTATTTACGTTAATATTATGTAGTTATGGAATTGATAAGGATGTTTTGTGATTAGTTAAGTTCAAACATTGTGCGGGCGGAGCCTCTGCAGTTCCATTCATGGTCTGTAAACTTAATAACAAATGTTCCTTTCAAAATTATTGGGTGGGAATTCCCTTCGCGCACCTGCACCAATTTGTCCTTTACAACGGCTAGCTCATCGTCATTTTCTTCGCCTAGGTTGATCTTCTGTAACAGCCTGATAGAATGTGGTTTATTGGCTTAACAAATTCAAAACACAAGAGCTACTCTAACTATATACTTGGTAATAGACAGGGTGTGGTCGTTGTGAAAATATTGCAGCAGTGTTGCCTTTGATGAGAAAGCATCACGGTTTTGAATGCGCGATAAGATGGAAGAGGATTTGTAAGTGAATTTTGTATTAACTTCATATTAATTTTACGTTTGATATAATGTATTAAAGAAATAAAAGATGTCAGCGGGGTATAATTCAATACTTATGAAGAAGTCTTTTACTTTTATCACTTTGATTTTGCAGTATTCTTTAAACAAAAAAAAATATTTCTTTTACATATTTTTTGCCTTATTTTGTTCGTATTTATCATAAAATTCTCACCTTCATTTTGCAATATTTCGACAGCAATTATATGCGTTAAAGCTTCCATATTTCTAAGCAACACGTTTTGCGCAAATAATTACTGCAATATTGCAGCAAAATATATGTTATATATATATCAGCAGAATATCAGCTGAGCTAAGGGCATAGTAATAGGGTTGTAGTATTGCTGATAATTCGGGTGGTGGAGCACGGTGTGGCTCGTTTCGTGGTTGTGGTCGGCCGTGGGGAAACGGACGGCGCAAATGATTCTACACAAATATTAAATAAAAAACAAAAGGTTTCTTATAATAAATATGATTTTAATATACAAATTGGAAAAACACTTACCACGTCTGGATCGGTGAGCTGTCGCAAAAGAAGAGAGCGCGCAACTTTTTTTTAGTTAATGTTTGGTTGCGTTCGAATTAAAATTTCGAAAAAACTTCGAAGAAGAGATTGCTCGGCCGATACAGACGTAACAAAAGAAATTTGGCGGGGCGGCGTCAACATTCCCCCGCCTTGCAGTATTACTGTAAATGCAGTTTACAATTAATTACTTAAAACTAACGTGCGACTGGCTCCTGCACTTGGTCTTCCACATCTTCTTTGCAGATGGGGCGGCCGACGAGACGAATCTGAGACTCGGTCATTGCCATTCCGCCAATTTGCATAGAAGTCACCACTTTCCGTGGTCGATGAGACGACTCGAGTCTAACTCGATCCTGGGTAGGTGGTACATGTGAGAGGCGTCGGCAGCCAGTGTACTTTATTGTGCCGATATTATACGAAGCCGGATATCATATATCCCAGTGTCGTATTTTGGGCGATGAGTTATCCCACTGCCGCTGGTTGTAACCCTGGCAACATGAGCCGGGAGTAGACGTCCGCTCCCAAAATTACCTCGCTGGCGCTGACTTGCAGAACTCGTTGTCTGCCGGTCTCAAGTTCTGGAAGAGTTGAAATGTGTGGTCTTCCAGAGACCTTACTGGCGCCGGTGGTAATGGACGACGTTGTATTGGGGCACTCACGGAGATTTCTGATTCTTCACCATGGTTGTCCCGAGACATTAGATCGCAAACTCGGCTGTCTCCACGTGCATGTGTACGCAGTCGCAATCGTGGAGGCGAAGATAACAATGGATGGACTGACTGGGCTAACCATAGAACGCACTGTTATTAACCTTGTAGCAGTTCGAACTCTTATTAAGGCGGTTGGTGACAGCGCACTTCTTTGCTGCCAAGGTAGTGTTGCTTGCCTATCCTTGATGATACGGCGTGCATCTGCTTGACGTCGAGCGTCTCGTCCACGCCTTCGCCTCGGATGGGGTGGCCGGTGGAACGAATGGCGTTCCGCTCAGTCTGGGCAATGTCGCTGAGACGAATCGAGTCTCAGACGAGAAGTTACCAGCACGCCGAAATCGGCGAGACGACTCGAGTCTGGCTCGACCGTGGGCGTGTGGTATGCGTGGGAGGATCGTTGGTCAGAGCTTTGCGTGACAGATGACGTCGGTTGACATGGTTGAGAGGGGTCCAAATCCGTCGTGCCGATTGTCAATGATTTTTCTTCCATTTCCGCTGCCTCGACCTGCTGTGCCTGTGTCAATTCAATGACTTCCTCGTCTCGTTCTTCGGCGTCCGAACTGATGCCATGAAGCATCGTGTGGTGTGGGTTGCCGCAACGTTTGCAGCTGATATATGCTGTGCGTTATTTGCGCATGCTGTGACAATTGTAACTTGTCATTTGTGGTGGTCGTACTTTGTTTGCTCGTTGACGACGCTGTGGATTGTACATGTGTTTATGATTGGGGCTTCTCTTGTTTCACCGGTGGTTTTTTCTGGTATTTTTTGAGCACCTGTATGAGTTCGCCCTTGACATCGAGTCGTATCTCTTCGGGCACACGTTTGATCTTCTCGTAGAGTGAGAGCAAGAAGAGCTTATCGGGATCACGATTCTTCCGTTTTTTTTGCTTTTGTGGATTCTCGTTGCGTTGCGGCTGCAGCCTGTTGTTGGCTGCGGAACAGATGCGAGTGCAGGCCGCCGTAGAATGCTTCCAGGTGTGGCATCGAATTGTGTTGTTGTGACGAACTAGTGCCAGATACGTGGTCACCGTTGTGCGATTGCATCCCAACGCCGTGTGCTCGAAATGCGCCACCATGCGTATCGGTGGGATTCGATGAGCCGGGCGCATCATTTGTTTTGCCATAATTGCTGGCATGATCCTGTTGTTGCTGCTGCTACTGTTGATGCTGGTGATGTTGTTGCTGTTGTATAAATATAAAATTAGTATTATTTTCACTACAAAAATGGTTTTGTGTTTGTTGTTGAGTTATTGTTGAATTTTGTCTGTCGCCTTTGCCATTTATTTTTGTTTCTTCGGAGGGAACGGAACCTGTTAAAATCCAACCGAGCACTGTACTTTGTGCAATGAGGGATCCGAAGATCTTCGATTTTACCCCATTTAATATGATTTTTGGGTAGAGATCCGCTCCGATCAATAAGTCAACCTTTTGACTCGTATATAAGTTATTATCCGCCAAGAGGATATTGGGTAAACTTTTTTACAATTGAAGAGTTAATTGGTCTGGATGGAAGCAGTCCAGTCAATTTTGGTATTACCAACGCTTCCGGTTCTAGTTTTAAACTTTTGTTACGGGGTGAGCCAATTGTGATCGAGCATACCGATTGAACTCGTCCTGACACGGTATTATTCAATCCTGAAATTCGGGTGCTGACCTTTTCGCTTGTCAGATTTAAGCGTTTTTGTAGGCTGTTGCTTACTAAGGTTGCTTCAGATCCCGAATCAATCAGGGCTCTGATAGTGAAGGTGCTCTCGTTGTGACATATGGTCACCATGGCTGTACCAGAGGGCATGCTTCGAATTGTAGGCACATTTGAAACATTGGCCTTAATAGAGGCCACAAGAGATTTAGTAGAAATCTCAGTAGTATCTGTGCTGTCGGATATCTAAGCTATTTCCTCACTCTAATCCCGGTGAATCATAAAGTGATGTCTCTGTTTACATTTGGAACAATTGAACATACTTTTACAAGTTTTGACTTCGTGTGAGTCTGATAAACAGTTAAGGCAGACGTGGAGTTTTCTAACAGCATTTAACCGTGCGTTAGGCTGCATCTCAATGAATCTTTGACCAGTTTTCCAAATGTGCGATTGAGATGAGCACAGTTTACATTTAATATTGTTTATCTTGGCGTGATGGGAATAGGGATGCAAACGATGCATCGATGTTTCTGAAACGTCGATGTTTTCGTCAAAAAGCATCGATGCTGTGATTCTAAAAACATCGATACATCGATATTGCCTGGTTCGATGTTTTATGTCAATGTTTTTTCAAATTTTACTCCACATCTTTGCAGCACTTTTTCTCGGTATTAATGCGAAAACATCTGCTTCGAAACGCTTTAGCAAACTGTCATGTGTTTTGTTGTAAAATACGGAGAATTCGTTGGTTGAATGTGCACGTGAATAATACGGAGAATTCGCTTATGAATTAATGCGAAATCTGTTTTACAAAAAATCGAAAATACATTTGGTGTGACAGTCTATTTCGAGCTATATGTGTTAGAAGTCGGTTTTGAGGGTTTAATATATGTAAGTTTTGTTTCGAATTCATCTGTTGTCAATCACAACTTTATTACAGGTGTAGTGGATATAAAATATATGTAAATAATTGCGTTAGACATTTAAATATGTACATAATATTTCAGATTTTCAAAATGCTGCCTTCAACAATAAAAAAGCAAGGTCTGGAGCTTCTTTATAAGAAATTCAGATACTTCCGCCATATGCAAACTCTGCAACAAGAAATTAAAAACATCAGGTAACACGTCGAATCTTCGCTGTCACGTTGAGAATGTACATAAAAAGGTATTACTCGATAAAGTTCATAATGCAGAATGCTCCTCCAAAACTACGCCGCACTCGGAACCAAAACAGCGACAAATTTCTGAAATAATTAACATATCACCAACCGCTGGGACGACAGCGTCAAGTGAGTTATCCGACAATCGTAATAAGAAGACTGCATGTATTGAATCGTCAACTAGTACATGTACTCCATCAGTACTACGAAATAAATCGGATCAGTTGCCAGCGCTGATCCAACCTAATGTAAAAGACTTTTTTGAGCAGGTCAAAAGTATATCTTACCATGGCCCTAAGTCAAGGAAAATTACAAAAGCATTTGTGAAATATATTATAATGGACAACAAGCCATTTTCCACTGTAGAAGGAAAAGGTTTTCTGCAGATGATGAAAGAACTGGTTCCGCTTTTTAAAGTTTCAAGTAGAGAAACAATAAAATTCCGAGTGGATGAAAAATATGAAACGCTGTCTTCAATTTTCAAAGAGTATATTCGTAAGTGTGACAGTTATTGCCTAACGTATAACATATGGACGGAGACAATGAAAAATCAGTCGATCCTTGGGGTAACAATTCATTTTTTGGACAATTTACGTTTGTTAAGTGGGACGTTAGAAGTAATCGAACTGCACGAAAGTCATACAGCAGCTTATTTAGATGAAACTATGTTTGAACTTTTCAACGATTGGAACGCTTACATAAATAAAAGTTTCTGCTTGTGTAACTGATAATGATTCAACCATGATTAAATTAAATAGAAGCTTGTTTGGCGAAAAAAATAATACCCTGCTTCGCACACACGCTTAATTTGGTTGTAACGCAATCAATAGATAAGTCCACGGAAGTATCAGCTTTGATAACTAAGGTGCGCGACATTGTTAAGTTTATTAAAAGAAGTTTAATGTTATTAGTGATAAATTGCGGAAGAAACAAATAGACACCGGGGCTTCCACAAGTAATACCAAGAAAATGATTCTTGACGTAAAAACGCGATGGAATTCATGTTTTTATATGTTAGAGAGATTTGTCCAGTTAGCCCCTATTTTAAGTGAAGTGCTGTTCACTCGCACAGAAGCACCCTCTATGGTTAATGCCTCCGAGCTGAACAAAATTAAGGAGGCGATTGAATTATTAAAGTGTTTTGAAATTGTGGCCAGGGAGATTTCGGCTGATACCTACGTTATCATTAGCAAGGTTATACCTTTAGTAAGCTGTTTAACTGAAGCTCTGACAAAAATTTCAGCTCAAGACGCTATTGTAGGGGAGCTAAAAAGTGAACTGCAAAAGAACATGAATAAGAGATTTGACAAACTTGAATTTAATTCAGTTCTGACGTTGGCTATTTGAAGCCATCATAAACAGTTGGCCCACCAAAATATGAAATGTAAGTTTTCCAATTTATCTGCTATTACAACAACGGAAGTTGAAATACATATGTATCTTGGATCAGCTGTTGCTTCTATCAATCAGAATCCAACAGAAATGTGGGATCATATGAAAAATGTATTTCCTTAATTGTATAAACAAGCTTCCAAATATTTATCCATTGTGGTCACTTCAGTCCCTAGTGAACGACTGTTTTCTAAAGCTGGAGCAACGATCACACAGCAAAGAAATCGCTTGACAGGGGAAAGACTTTCCAAATTTTTATTTTTAAATTCTGGTCTAAATAAATAATTTATTGTTTGTTCAAAAACTATTTAAATCTTTTATTTATTGAGAAAATTTTTATTAATAAAAAAAAAGTTTTAACAGGTAGCTAAAATATATATCAATTAAAGGCGTACTACTGTATTTCACTTATTTATGGTTCTGAAATAAGCTTTTTATGCTCACTAATAAAATACGTTAAAAAAGTTCAAAAATCCATCGATGTTTCGATACACAATGGCCGATAATTTTGATTTCGATGTTGTTTGAAGAAATATCGATACATCGAACCATCGATGTTTCATTTCACGATGTTTGCATCCCTAGATGGGAATTGATGGGTTTGGATCCAATCCTTGACAGCCGACTTAATCTTGGGTTGAGTACCCAACTCGCCTTTTAGGTTTGATACTCACTCTAGCGTTTTAACCCGTTTGGTTAGAAACTTGTCTAACTCAACCCATTTTGGGATCTCTGAGTCCGAGAGATTGTTCCCAATGCGACAGTGTATAGTCCGGCAGTCGGATAGAACACAAATACGTAAATATGGCATCCCATTTCCATATTTATCTCCCGCTGTAAATTTCTGAGTTCGGTCTCAGATTCTGTTGAAATGTGCGGAAGCTTGAACAATAAATTTAATTGTGTGTTGACAAGCACTCGCTTGTTTTCATATCTACACAACAAATTATTCCAAGCCAATGCGAATCCGTCATTCGTCAGTGGCGCTTTCGAAACGATAGCTTTTGCCTCACCTCGGGTTTTTTGATTCAAATGGAATAACTTTTCCACTGGAGATAGCCTTGAGTTATTCCCATAAATGGCGGCAAATAAATCCTTAAATGAGGGCCATTGTAAAACATCGCCATGAAATATTTCGGTATCACATGGCGGTAAGTTGATGGAATACCTCACGGGTTGTGCCGTTTGTTGTAACCGTTCAGGTTGAATCACCGTTGAATTTGAAGTTGGGCTTTAGTTGAACGCCGTGAGGTTGTGCATGTGTTCGCCCATCAAGGCCGCGCAACACACATAAGCGTGGTAACAGCTTGAATATTTAAGCTTAATGTGGTCAATTGAACTTGTGTCGGAAGGATTCACCTTTGGCAAACACAACTTGTATTCTGACTACCTCTGCCCACAGAGATTTCAGTTCAGCTTGTTGTACTTCAAGAGTGTAGGCACTTTGGTTGTTTGCTGTTGGAGTAAAAGACTCTTCAAACTCCAGTAGAGCGTCTGCAGCTGTGATATATGCTCTGATGGTATCCATTGTGTTCGACAATTGAACCGGAACTGCAAAAATCTGATCTAAAATTTTTAAATTAAAATTTAAAAAATATTTGCAAATATGCTGCAAAAGTTCAAAAGTTACAGAACCAGTCACGGACGAACTACAAATTAGTAGTGCGTTGTTTCTTAGTGAAGCGTGAATTTTCGAAAGAACAAAGAAAATTAATAAATTTAGTAAAGTATTTTTTCAAAATTAATTAGAATGTGCTTGCTGGGTAATCGTCCCAATGCACTTGCACACCTAGTCTTCGACTATGTACACAAACAAAATTGATTTGTGCTTAATTGCTTTGTTTAAATCCAAATACAAATACAAATAAGTATCCGGGGAGACCACATCTGGGCTGTAGGACGATTACGGAAGCCGGCGTTGATTAGTTAGCTGTTCACGAAACAGGCGGTGTGAGCCGATTGATCCTTCGTTTGAGTAAAACTTGGCGTTCACGGTTTATCCAAGAGGAACAAATTCATTGTAGACGATGCCTTTTATGTCAAAAAGACAATTAGCATAGTTTTCTCTTTGCATTTACTCGTTCATCAGCGACCCCTTCCCGACCCTCAAAAAAGATCTGGTACCACCGAAACACATCACAAACTGCTTGATCATATCAAACTTCTCTTTCACGTACGTCTGCTCTAACGAACGTTGCATTTTCGGCTTGCACCACTCACAGAAACACGTCGCGCGAAAATGTTTGTTCTGACTCTTCAGGTATTCGGAGACAACTGACCTGTCGTTAGCTAGGAACGCCCTCTGCCGAGTTCAGTCAGTGCACGCATGCTCCGAAGTACAGTCGCGGCGGAAGAAAATCAGTCCTATTACGTTCGTGTTACTTGTTGAGCTTATAATCGTGTTTACGGTGTTAGTAAGTTGGTTTATTTTAACTTGAAGGTGGTTATTGGTAAATACCTGTTCATCATTTGCGTCAATCAGAGATTCTGTCCACGTTTGAAGCTGGTTGAAGTCATCGAAAACCAGAGTTTCATCAATTATCGATATTTTTTTAGAAATGTCGATTTTTGAATTTATTTTTACTTAATTGAGATTTCGAAAACTGAACTATCGGGTGATTTTTTTGAGGTTAGGATTTTCATGCATTAGTATTTGACAGATCACGTGGGATTTCAGACATGGTGTCAAAGAGAAAGATGCTCAGTATGCTTTGACATTTCATCATGAATAGACTTACTAACGAGCAACGCTTGCAAATCATTGAATTTTATTACCAAAATCAGTGTTCGGTTCGAAATGTGTTTCGCGCTTTACGTCCGATTTATGGTCTACATAATCGACCAAGTGAGCAAACAATTAATGCGATTGTGACCAAGTTTCGCACTCAGTTTACTTTATTGGACATTAAACCAATCACACGAATGCGTACAGTGCGTACAGAAGAGAATATTGCGTCTGTTTCTGAGAGTGTGGCTGAAGACCGTGAAATGTCGATTCGTCGCCGTTCGCAGCAATTGGGTTTGTGTTATTCGACCACATGGAAGATTTTACGCAAAGATCTTGGTGTAAAACCGTATAAAATACAGCTCGTGCAAGAACTGAAGCCGAACGATCTGCCACAACGTCGAATTTTCAGTGAATGGGCCCTAGAAAAGTTGGCAGAAAATCCGCTTTTTTATCGACAAATTTTGTTCAGCGATGAGGCTCATTTCTGGTTGAATGGCTACGTAAATAAGCAAAATTGCCGCATTTGGGGTGAAGAGCAACCAGAAGCCGTTCAAGAACTGCCCATGCATCCCGAAAAATGCACTGTTTGGTGTGGTTTGTACGCTGGTGGAATCATAGGACCGTATTTTTCAAAGATGCTGTTGGACGCAACGTTACGGTGAATGGCGATCGCTATCGTTCGATGCTAACAAACTTTTTGTTGCCAAAAATGGAAGAACTGAACTTGGTTGACATGTGGTTTCAACAAGATGGCGCTACATGCCACACAGCTCGCGATTCTATGGCCATTTTGAGGGAAAACTTCGGAGAACAATTCATCTCAAGAAATGGACCCGTAAGTTGGCCACCAAGATCATGCGATTTAACGCCTTTAGACTATTTTTTGTGGGGCTACGTCAAGTCTAAAGTCGACAGAAATAAGCCAGCAACTATTCCAGCTTTGGAAGACAACATTTCCGAAGAAATTCGGGCTATTCCGGCCGAAATGCTCGAAAAAGTTGCCCAAGATTTCTTTCCGAATGGACCACCTAAGACGCAGCCGCGGTCAACATTTAAATGAAATTATCTTCAAAAAGTAAATGTCATGAACCAATCTAACGTTTCAAATAAAGAACCGATGAGATTTTGCAAATTTTATGCGTTTTTTTAAAAAAAAAGTTATCAAGCTCTTAAAAAATCACCCGATATATCTGTTGTAGTCTAATTTATTTGGCGTCTCAAACTGTTTGTATGCTTTGAGCTACTACATCGTTTTTGACGGTAGATGGTTGGGTCGGGCTAGGAGGATTTGAGAGATGCACGGTTTGACCGTAATCTATTATCATCTGGTTTAGTTGTTCGATTAGTTCTTCAACTGTGTCTAGAGATTCATTGCACCTTATAGTCGGAGCAATCGTCAACACCTGATACTCTTCTATTTGAGGCGGTATTTCATGGAGTCTATTATAGCTTGAAGTTCCTGTCTTGTATGTTCGGTGAAAGTACTTATTAAAGAACGAATTACGTTCTCATCCATGTCGTGTATTTTCCCTATTTTTCCTATGTCGGGTGGTAGAAATATTTTGTTGTTAATATTTTTTCTATACATTATTTTATTCTGTTGAGCATTAACTTACTTATTTCAGACAAGTTGTAGATTTCTTTCAAAATACCGTTTTATGTAGAACTAATTCCACTTCTTCCTCCTCTATGAAGTTCTTTTTAAAATAGTTAGCAGGTTCTTTTTATATTTCCTTCTCTTTGAGGTTATTTTTTTCAAATAGTCTTTTTTAACTTCTTTCTCCAAGGAGAGGACATAAAAAGTATCCCTTATGAGAGTTATGTGGATACGAACCCTATGACCACGTACTCATTTACGAAGAATAATCTTGCATAGTCCAACGTTGTTCGCCAATTATTCGTTATTACTTTTTTATTCTTCTTTTTTATATTATTTATTTCTCTACTATGTATGGCAGCTTAAGAAGCTGGCCAACAGGAGTAATGCTTGAAAATTCTACGAAAAATGTGGCGACTAACGGAAGGTTTCAAGACCGGAGCATACTCCTGTAGAACCCAAAGTGGTGATCTAGTAGCTGATGTTCAAATCATACTGAAGTTGTGGAAGGAACACTTCTCCAACTTGCTGAACAGCCGTGCAATTATGACATCTGGACATAGCGAATCCGATTATTCAACCGATGACGATGAAATTCTCCAACTATGATGAGAATAGCCTTAAAATGAAAAAAATGGCACTGACCTTTGACTTACTGGCCGGCGAGGAAGAATTGACAAGGTGCATACACCAGCTTCTTTGAAAGATATGGTCGGATGAAAGCATCCCGATGATTGGAACTTAAGTGTGCTCTGTACAAGCCAACTACCGTGGGATAAGTTTCTTCAACATCGCATATAAGGTTCTATCGAGTCTACTATGTGAAATATTAAAGCCCACCGTCAACAAACTGATTGGACCTTATCAGTATGACTTCAGACCTGGAAAATTAATAACTGACCAGATATGCACCATATGCCAGACCTTGGAAAATACCCGTGAATAGAGGATCGACACACACCACCCCTTTGTCGATTTTTAAGCTGCATTTGACAGCACGAAAGGGAGCTGCCTTCCTGCTGCGATGTCTGATTTTGTAAACTGATGTTAAGCAATACGTGATATGTAAACTGATGTTAAGCAATACCAAAAGCTTGGTCAAGATCGGGAAGGACTTCTCCGAGCCGTTCGATACCAAACGAGTTTTTTTTTCAATTTACTGCTGAAGAAAATAATTCGAGCTACAGATCCGAATAGGGAAGTCCTTCTATAAGAGTGTACAGCTGCTGGCGTACGCCGATGATATTGATATCATTGATCCCAAAAATCGCGCCGTTAGTTCGACTTTCTCTATGCTGGAAAAAAAGAAAATGGGTACGGTATTGACATAGCATCTTGATGTTATAGCCGTAGAGTTCCCTAAGCATCTAAGCATGATTTTTGAGCACCAGCTCGTATCGACGTTCCGCATTTAATTTTGAATATTTAGTTAGATGTTCAATTAATTTTTTAATTCTAAAATTTATTCTATTCTTGAATTTATTATCTCCTCTTTTGCTGCCCAAATAATTAGTGTCATGCCCTGAAATTTGACAATTACAAATTTGTCGAGTATTTATATTTTTGCTTGTTAGTTTATTTTGGTTGACGAAATATAGAGTTTGGTGCAGCCAGTTTGCGTCTAGAAAAAATAGTCTAGCTGATCCTTGCATAAAGTTTTGGGTGTTGGTGCTCTGGATCTAGTATAATAATGTCCATGCCGATACCAATACCGGTAGCAAATGCAAAGCCTGTCCCCGTTGCTTTGCCAAAGTTCTATCCAGATTTTCTGCTGGAGCGGATGCTTTTGCATCGACGACGGTACAAAATTCAGTATTTGCAAAAGAAAATGAGTTTATGTAGTAACTTTGGCCAATTATAAAAAGCTTGTTAATTCCGCTGACTGCCTGAGTAACTCTGATAAGATGGCCTTAAAAAATATTCTGAAACGCTGTTCTGATTGGTTTATTGGGGGACTCAGACTCGTGTAACAACAGGGCATTTGGAAATTAGGTTAATAGATCCACAAAACACAGTGCAGCGCCGGCTATATAGACTTATTGAAGAGGAGAAATAGCATATTCGTTATAAAACTGATGAGCTCCTGAAATCTAATATTATTCGACCCAGCTGTTCACTTTTCGCTATTCCGATGACTCTCATTAAAAAGAAAATTGATAGTAATTGTCTTTGTGTCGATTACCGTGCTTTGAATGAGACAAGTTTATAGTGTCTCGTAATTTCTGGCCAGAGGTCACGTGAGGAAAGAAAATGTGTCGATATGGCTAGCGGATTCTACCAAATACCGCTACGTCCAGATTCAATTGAGCGCACCGCTTTTGCCACGCCCGAAGGCCAAATGCATTTTTGACTACGGCTTTTGATTTAAAAGACGCTGCGTCTGTGTTTCAGCGCGCTATACTTAAAGCTAAAGGGTAATCTCGCATACACTTACGCTATCGATGATGGTTTGGTTGTGGCCGAAGTTAAGGATGAAGCTTTGGATTGCAAATTGTGCTAGAGACCTTGAGCAAGGATGGATTTTCATTCAATTAACAAAGTGTTCCTTTCTTAAAACTAGAGTAGAATATCTGGGATTTGAAGAGAGCAATGGACAAATTTGCCCTAATCCGCGCAAAATTCAAGCGTTGACAGAATTGCCACCTATAAAATCGGTAACGCAATTGAGACAATTTATAGGACTAGCTTTTTAATTTCAGCAGTTTGTGCTAAAACTCTCAGAGACTTTAAAACCTTAGTACTCGGTCACCTCGAAGAAAAACTCCGATTTCGTTTGGTTGTTAGAGCTCGAAAATAATATCAGTTTTAACTCAAGACCCGGTGCTAACCATATGGGGCAATATTGTTGCATAGAACGGGCAAAACGCCCTATGTTGTCGAATATTTTCGTAAATGCACATCACCTGCTGAATGGAAGTACCACTAGTACGAACTTGAGAATTTGGCACTCGTCAATGCCATTAAACATTTTCGTCATTATTTACAGTGTCGTAAATTTGTAGTATTTACTGATTGCAATTCGCTAAGAGCTAGTCGTACAAAAACGGATCTATTACCGAAAAATACTAATTACATTCGATACCAAAGGTAGACATTCCGTGGCACACAGTGTATATACGACTTAAAGGAATACGTAATTGTTTTTATAGATGCATTTAAAAAATTGTTTATTTTCATTACACCTTAAACATTGATACAGAAAGTTCTATCAAAGCCGTCGTGTGTTTGTTTGGCGTGAAAAACATGGAAGTAAATGCCCATTATGATAAACTTAGGTTTGATAAGAATAAGGCGCAAAAAATAGTATGTAGGAGACCATGTGTTGCTAAAAACCGAAGAGTGTCTATAAGCAAAACTTGACCCACAATTTAAAGATCCGTTTGAAATAATCGAACCACGAAACGGATATGGGTATAGGATGGGCCGTTTTAGTTTTAAGGGGGTACCAAAAAATATTTTTGCTATCCATTTCTTTATGGTGTTTTTATTGATATCTTAAGAATACAAAAAAAAAATTTTACAAAAAAATATTAAAAATTAAAATAATTAGAGGGGGGAGAGACAGGTGTAAAAAAATGGCGCATCTTGGTGACATTGATCCTGACTCTCTTGGTGGTCTGAAAAAAAAATCAAAAGAAATTCTTAATCAGTTAGGATGCTGTTATAGTCCCTACATTAGGGAACACGACATTGTTTTTTGAAAAATGGCGACTGCCTGAAAATAAAAATAATTTTTTACGCTTTTTTTTGAAATTCCTGAATTTTTTTTAAATATTAAAAACAAAAATTTTGACATGATGCTGGTAAGAACGATAAAGGGTTATATAAAGAAGGTTCACACAAAATTTCAAGTAAATCGGTTGTATAGAACTTGAGATAATGCCGGTATCGTGTGGAAAAAAGTAGTGTCAAGAAAAACGCGTTTAAAAAATTCGATACGGCCGAACCGGGCTAGGTACTGCGTCACTAAAGTAACAGTAGCTCTTAACATAATTTTAATTTTAAAAAATCCTTAGGAGGATATGTTCTTAAGGGTCTAAACTTTAAATGTATGAAAAAAAAATCGAATTTTTCAAAATTCTAGAGTAGAATGCCCCCTTAAAGTCAAGACACTAGCATATATGAGTTGTCAGGAAGACCCTGTCGGAGCGCTAGTACATGTACTTTGTAGGTCAGTGTACATGCGTATGCCGGAATGCTAATATTTTACAAGCAAATGTATGTACCAGAGCGTAATCTGAAATTGGCAACTTTGGTATATATTTATTACGGTACTTTGGCTGGCAATTGCGCAAATAAGCATAGTAGCAGAAGTAGAGAATATGTTACTGAGAGATCTGAACGTATTACACGAGCTAAAGAAGAAGAGAGGCAGGAATCATTAGGTACTTCTAAAGCAAAGAAGGAAAGTCCGATAATTGGGCGGTGTGTCCTCGTAGATTCATGTGCTGAACACATAGAGAGCGTCAGACCTCAAGCGACATCTGTCAACTATTAACCCTCATCGAGACCCTCGAGTCTGGCCAGGCATATTTTGTTTTTAAATGTTATTTAAATATATTTAAAGTGTAGCAAACGACTTGCGCTTCCAGGCGGCTTCCTAGAATTTTATCGTCTATAGAATTCAGAAAAAAAATTCAAGGATATCGTTTCCTGAAAGGACTCTTTAAATTACCTAACCGGTGCAATGTATTTGACCCACCTAGGTCAAATACTTTAGCCGCTAGAGCGTTTTAAAAGGTTAAGAAAAAATGTAATTTTTCTCAAAATGTTACATTTTTTGTGAACGCTACTGCCACGCCAAGCATGAACAAGGCAGTCAATTTGATTTCAACCAAATCGAGAGGTAAGAAATTTCAAAAATGTATCTATATTGAACATATATGAACGTAAATACAGCACGTTTTTCCATACAAATGTATGTAAACACCTCTTGGCCTAGCCAAGCACCATTAGTCTCGACTAAGTGTATCAGACCGTTGGTCTCGACCAGGGTTAAAATACACACGTTCTTATGGACACAGTTATTTAGACAGCTGCACGACTACACGACAGCAGACTCTCAGTTGTCGCTCTCGATAAATCAAAAATATTTCTAATTTTGCCGACGACAGTTGAGAGGACAGTAGAGAGGATTGATGCCACTAATTTGTAAAACTATTCAAAGCTCTAACAAACCTCACGTTATTTTATAAAGAGAAGCATGAAATAGGTCTGTTATATCATTTTAATAACAATTGATAATTTAAAACAAATAAATTTACCTATTTATTTTTTTCATAAAAAATTTCACTTTGAACAAGATATTACAATTTCATTGAAGTGAAAGGTATTAGTATGGGAACAACGAAATTGTATGCATTCAAAATAGACAACTGTTTTGCGGCCGATTATGTCGCTACCTTTTTACAAATGTATATGTATTGATACGATTGATACGTAGTGTTAATTATTTAATATTAGTTATGTTTAGTTTGTTCGCAAGTTTTTAATCTAGGTAAATATGTTTTGTATTGTTAAGTGTTAAATTTAAGTGCACATGTTTCATTTGTATTTGTTTAGATTTATTTGTTGTGTATTCTCTCGACATTTTAACACTTATAAATATAAATAAATACAACCTTCACAACCACAGGTCCTTGTGCCATTTACTACAGTGGTCATATAAAGGAGGGCAAATTCGGTGAGGGATTCGCGGTGGGGAAGAGACTCCGTCTCCGCACCAAAGCGAAGCATCAAAGTGAAGTCGTTCAACATATCACTGATTTGCGCCCATGCCCCGACAGGGACGATGTGACCAAAGATGCCTTCTATGAGTGCTTGGAGCGCGCTTATGAAGGCTGCCCCCGCCACGATGTCAAAATCGTGCTTGGCGCCTTTAACGCCAGGGTGGGCAAAGAAGGTATATTTGGCACTACGGTCGGTAAATTCAGCCTCCACGACGAAACATCCCCAAATGGGTTGAGGCTGATTGACTTCGCCGGGGCCCGAAATATGGTTATCTGTAGTACTAGATTCCAGCATAAGAAGATTCATCAAGCTACCTGGCTGTCTCCGGGTCGAAAAACTACCAACCAGATCGATCATGTCGGACCACTATGTTGTTGCAGCTAAGATTCGCACCCGCCTCTGTGCAGCAAAAAACGCGCGCCACCAAACACAAGGAAGGTTCGACGTCGAGAAGCTGCAATCACAACAGACAGCCGAACGATTTTCTACTCGGCTTGCACTCCTGCTCTCTGAGAGCACTCGTCAACAAATCGGCATAAGGGAACTGTGGGACGGCATTTCAAACTCCTTACGTACAGCTGCAACCGAAACCATTGGTTTTCGGAAAGTGCAAAAGAACAGCTGGTACGACGAGGAGTGCCGTTTCGCAGCGGAGAGAAAACAAGCTGCCTACCTCGCAACGTTACGATCGACCAATACACGTGCGGGATGGGATAGATACCGAGAGTTGAAGAGGGAAGCGAGACGCATTTGCAGACAGAAGAAGAAAGAGGCCGAAATGCGTGAGTACGAAGAGCTTGATAAGCTGGCCGACAGGGGTAATGCTCGAAAATTCTACGAAAAAATGCGGCGGCTTACAGAAGGTTTCAAGACCGGAGCATACTCTTGTAGGACCCCCAAAGGTGATCTAGTCACTGATGCCCAGAGCATAGTTAAATTATGGAGGGAACACTTCTCCAGCCTGCTGAATGGCAGTGAACGCACAACACCAGGAGAAGGAGAACCCGATTCCCCAATCGATGACGATGGAGCAGACGTTCCATTACCCGACCATGAAGAAGTTCGAATAGCAATTGCCCACCTGAAGAACAATAAAGCGGCAGGGGCCGACGGATTGCCGGCCGAGCTATTCAAACACGGCGGCGAAGAACTGATAAGGAGCATGCATCAGCTTCTTTGTAAAATATGGTCGGACGAAAGCATGCCCAACGATTGGAATTTAAGTGTGCTATGCCCAATCCATAAGAAAGGTGCGTATTGTGTGAAAGATTAAAGCCCACCGTCAACAAACTGATTGGACCTTATCAGTGTGGCTTTAGACCTGGAAAATCAACAACCGACCAGATATTCACCATGCGCCAAATCTTGGAAAAGACCCGTGAAAGAAGAATCGACACACACCACCTCTTCGTCGATTTCAAAGCTGCTTTCGACAGCACGAAAAGGAGCTGCCTTTATGCCGCGATGTCTGAATTTGGTATCCCCGCAAAACTGATACGGCTGTGTAAGCTGACGTTGAGCAACACCAAAAGCTCCGTCAGAATCGGGAAGAACCTCTCCGAGCCGTTCGATACCAAACGAGGTTTCAGACAAGGCGATTTCCTATCGTGTGACTTTTTCAACCTGCTTCTGGAGAAAATAGTTCGAGCTGCAGAACTTAATAGAGAAGGTACCATCTTTTATTAGAGTGTAAAGCTGCTGGCGTATGCCGATGATATTGATATCATCGGCCTTAACACCCACGCCGTTAGTTCTGCTTTCTCCAGACTGGACAAGGAAGCAAAACAAATGGGTCTGGCAGTGAACGAGGGCAAAACGAAATATCTCCTGTCATCAAACAAACAGGCGTCGCACTCGCGACTTGGCACTCACGTCACTGTTGACAGTCATAACTTTGAAGTCGTAGATAATTTCGTCTATCTTGGAACCAGCGTAAACACCACCAACAACGTTAGCCTAGAAATCCAACGCAGGATAACTCTTGCCAACAGGTGCTACTTCGGACTGAGAAGGCAATTGAGAAGCAAAGTCCTCTCTCGACAAACAAAAACCAAACTCTATAAGTCACTCATAATTCCCGTCCTGCTATATGGTCCAGAGGCTTGGACGATGTCAACAACTGATAAGTCGACGTTCCAAGTTTTCGAGAGAAAAGTTCTGCGAAAGATTTATGGTCCTTTGCGCGAGTTAATTTTTACCATAAGTAAAAATGAGTCAAAAGAATATATTTTGAGCTGTACCGAAATGTGTACTCTTTATTTATACTCTTAAGACTAACTTATTACATGGTTCTTACTTCTATTTATACTAACTAATATGTTTACTTATTACTAGTTGATAGTTTGTTAAGATACAGATTATATTATTTGTTTAGGTTTGTTTATATATATATTGCTTGCTTAGATACAATTGCTTTGTTCTAAGATAAGGTTGTGGTATTCAAACTCAATGTTGTTTTGATACTTGTTTGTTTAGGATTATTTGTTGTAGTGACAGTGCACTTCAATTGTTCTAACTCAAGGTTGTTTCTGCATTCTGTTTACTGAAACAAAAGGTTGTTTTGATGTTTGTTACTATTATAAGGAATACATTCCTTAACTCGCGTTGGCCACGGCGAATATCGCATTCGATGGAACGATGAGCTGTACGAGATATATGACGACATTGACATAGTTCAGCGAATTAAAAGACAGCGGCTACGCTGGCTAGGTCATGTTGTCCGGATGGACGGAAACACTCCAGCTCTGAAAGTATTCGACGCTGTACCCGCCGGGGGAAGCAGAGGAAGAGGAAGACCTCCACTCCGTTGGAAGGACCAGGTGGAGAAGGACCTGGCTACGCTTGGAATATCCAATTAGCGCCACGTAGCGAAAAGAAGAAACGACTGGCGAGCTGTTGTTAACTCGGCTATAATCGCGTAAGCGGTGTCGACGCCAATTAAGAAAAAGAACCAAACTGAAAAATATCACAAATCATAAAGAAAATATACCTTATGGTCACAAGACAAGATTCTTTAAACAAGATAATATATATTTTCCTTAAACATAGTACCAGTTCCATTTAATGAAAATCTTTTCTGTTTTAAATATTTATGTAGATACATATATAAAACTGCTTGCATATGTACGTATAAAAGCCTACAACTTGAGAAAAGATTTCCCAACTGTAATTAAAATGAATTTTTATAACTACATAGCATCATCCCCATTAACAGTTTTATCAGATATACATTGGTGTAAACAAAATAGGAATGACAATATGGTATTGTGAAGTTTTAAAATGTGCTTTTTTCTTATTAAATAAAATTATTTTTAGATACAAGCATAACTTATATAATTTTTTCCTAACAGTGAATAGAATTTAAATAAAAACAAATATTAACGCGGAACTCTAAAACCTGTAAAATATTTTTACCTCTTTTTGTCACATAACTGTACAATTCCGATATGAAATAAATTTCCGCTCTTTAATTTGTGCACAATGTCAGTATTGCAGCAACCGTTCTGCGATGAATATCAAGTTTCGGAGGAATGTCATTGATTTTTTCGCCATTTTTTCGCATCAGATTATCTGACCATAATTATCTCGATCGAGGATCCTCCTGATTTTGTTTCTGTGGACAACCGCACCTTCGTTAACTTTAATAAAGCTAGCTGGGTCAGCTTCACAGAATTTACTGATAGCACTTTCAACGCTCTAGCCATTCCTACGGACGTACGCGTTGGCGAACGTCGATTCCGCAAGGTGATCGCAGCAGCTACCGCTCGCTCGGTCCCAGCTAGAAGAATAGCGGAAATCCGCCCCAAATTCCCAGCCGAAGCAGCCGTTTTAGCTAACGAGCGCGACACCTTACGCCATGCCGATCCCGGGGATCCCCGAATAAGGGATCTCTATTTGGAGATTCGGCGAATGGTAAAACATCCTAAGCGGACGAAATGGATAGAGCACCTGAAGTCTTGCAACCTCTCCACCGGTGTGAGTAAGCTTTGGGATACTACTATCAAGGCTTTGTCGAAAAGACATGACGACCGAGGTGAAGTTCAATTCAATGGTCCTACCTCTTCGCACCCGAAGAAGAGCGCGAGCTATTTTAACTGGCAGTTTCCACCGCACCCTTCGGTAGACAAAATCAAGCGATGTGTTAACCGACGGCTGCGAAAAATGCCAAACGACTGCGCGATGAGTAGGTTCAGATTGCCATCAACAAATCGAAATCTTCTAAATTCATTGGACCTGATGGAACTAACATGCTAATGCTAAAGCATCTAGGCTAGACGAGAGTAAGCTATCTTACCAAGGTCTTCAACTTGTCGCTGACCACTCTTATAATACCCGACGTGTGGAAAGTCGGAAGAGTGGTCCCACTAATTAACTCTCCTCTCCCCAGTAGTGAAGACATTTGAGGCCTTGCTACTCTCGACCTTCACTCCCCACCTGAACCTAGCCAGTCACCAGCATGGATCCCAAAAAGTGCACAGCACCACCAGTTCATGGCCTTTACCAGAAACCACACAACGCTACTGCAGGACATCAAAAAAACTACGCTTCTTCCAGGACTAAAGAGGTGGACCATGAACTACCTGAGCGGTCGACAATCATCCGTACTATTTCGAGGTGAAACATTTAAGCCGAGAAGAATTAAAGAGGGGGTTCCGCATGTGTAGTGTTTTCTCCCCGCTACTGTTTAACTTCTACAACTTGCAACTCCCACAGCCACCAGAGGGAGTTTCGATAACCTCGATGCAGTGGTACGCAGTTGAGGAAACTTCAGACTTGCTAGAATACTGCACTCCGGACAACAACAGCATGCCTCTTAATGTCTCCCATCGAACGCTTACATAGTGAGGCACTTATGCTCCCAGTTAAGGAGCATAATGAACTCTTCTTCAAGCAGTTCCTGCTGGGATATTTTCGTAGAAATCATCCTTGCAGCCACCTGCTCGGAGCGGAACTGCCTCCTAAGAGCATCAATAGGTATTTCCTTGACTACGTCCACGACATCCTACAGTACGCCGACCGCACTTCGGACGCAACTGACTTCCGACAGGTACTGACCGCCATTCACAGTGGAGCCATCAACACCTTCACCGACTCCATTCCGGTGAATGGCGTTCTTGGAGTCAAACCACTACCCATCGCAGACGAAGAGCTCGAGTTGCCGCGAGAAACGCGAGTGACCCTATCGCAGCTTCGTTCTGGATACTGTAGCAGGTTAAACTCCTACTTATCCAGAATAGACCCCGACATATCCAATGTGTGTCCTGCATGCAACGAGTCTGCGCAAGGAAAAGTCAAAGACGACATCATTGCTCATTTTCCAACATGAAAATTTAGAATATTTACAAACCTGTTAATATATGTTATTGACACAGACAAACGAAAAGAAATAGTAAAAAGATAGACAGTACTCAAAATATTATTTTTTACGACAACTGTAAAATAAATAAAGTTATCATGAGTACATAGAAGAAATTTTATCTCAAGTGTATCCTAACGCGAAACATCTTATAACGGGCAATGAAAATGGATTCGTAGGCAAAGTAGTGTTTAACAGGGTTCAACACTCAACAAGTAACACTCAAGTGTAATGGGTGAACAGTACGCTAATAGAAATTTCGACGAGCGTAGCAAGCGAAAATAAAACAGCTTCTGGCGAAGAACTGTTTAATGCGGTAGGGCAATACAACAAAACACTTAATTCAACTACTGGATACAAGCCTGAGGAAGTATTGAAGTATGAATTTAATGACTATACTTACACCGTACGAAACTAGTACGAGAAACAAGAACAATGCATATCCGATATTAATTATCATCTGTGTGGCATCACCGGCACATCAAAAGCAACACTCGATTTTCAACCGCCAAAGTGAACGCAGCGCCCATGTGCCATACAATATGATTTTGTAACTAAACTCTGTGTCATTATAATTACTAATTTTGAATATACATTTAAATAAAATACCATCCTGTGAACATTAAAGTGTCCGAATATCTTAAAATACCCTTTCAAATGAGAAGTGGGATGAGAATCTATTCAACATCCAGTGGTCAATGAACACGATGAAAAACAAAACTACGGATAGAAGTCCACATGAACTTTTATTTAGTTTTTCGCCAAGAGATATCCTTCAAAATAAAGTTTCGTTAGCATTACACGACAATAATCTAACAAGCGAAGAAGATCTACAAAATCTACGAGAAGCAACTTGTGAAGCATTAAACCAGAAACGACAACAAGCTAAGAAACGATACGATGATCATCATTCAAAACCAACAGAATTTCACGTTAATGACTTAGTGCTAGTCGAAAATGAACCTTCTCATTTTTTTAAGAGCTTGTTAATCTCATCGACTTTATTTGAAACGTTAGATTGGTTCATGCTTTTTGAAGATAATTTCATTTAAATGTCGAAAATGAACCTTTCTTCGGAAATGTTGTCTTCCAAAGCTGGAATAGTTGCTGGCTTATTTCTGTAGACTTTAGAAATGGAAGAACTGAACTTGGTTGACATGTGGTTTCAACAAGATGGCGCTTTGGAAGACAACATTTCCGAAGAAATTCGGGCTATTCCGGCCGAAATGCTCGAAAAAGTTGCCCAAAATTGGACTTTCCGAATGGACCACCTAAGACGCAGCCGCGGTCACCATTTAAATGAACTTATCTTCAAAAAGTAAATGTCATGAACCAATCTAACGTTTCAAATAAAAAACCGATGAGATTTTGCAAATTTTATGCGTTTTTTTTTTTTAAAAAAGTTATCAAGCTCTTAAAAAATCACCCGATAGTACTGGAACGTCGAGAAAGCTGGCTTTATAATTAAGCAAGTGCTTGGTAAAGATCGTCATTTACTTGAAGACTTGCCAGGAGCAGACCGATCGTCACGTCACTATACTTCAATTTACGCATCCGATAAGATGAAGTCATGGTGTCAACTTCCTCCCAGTTTTGAAGACAACAGCGATGAAGCCGATGATGAAAGCGACGAGCATAGCGAGGGCACTATACATTGCCAGGATAGCCGACTGTAAGGTAACCCTATGCAAGATATTAATTATCATCTGTGTGGCATCACCGGCACATCAAAAGCAACACTCGATTTTCAATCGCCAAAGTGAACGCAGCCTCCCTGTGTGATACAATATGATTTTGTAACTAAACTCTGTGTCATTATAATTACTAATTTTTAATAAACATTTAAATAAAATACCATCCTGTGAACATTAAAGTGTCCGAATGTCTTAAAATACCCTTTCAGAATGAAGAAGAAGCTATTCTAGTAAACAAAAAAGGAAATAAAAACAGGCCCAAATCATTTAATAGAAAATAATAACCAATAGAGGAAAATTAATTTTCCATTCGAAATTTTTTTAGAAAAACTAGATCCGAAATCCTTTAAAGAATTTTTAATCAGAGAAGTTAATAAAGAATTTGAGGCAATTACAAATAAAATTAATTTTGTTCGAGATGGAAAATTTTATTCTTTAAACTTTAAAAATATTCACGAACTTATGAATGAAATGAAATGGTTGATGTTCCTTTAACAAATATAATAAAATTTTCGAATATTCACGCTTGTATGAATGCGGTAATAATTATTTATAAATGCCCTATCATTAATAATAAATGTGAACATACAATTTAATTCCATTAGACTGCAAACATAGTAAATTTATAAAAAATCGCATGATGTCACAATAAATTTTTTAAAGTATCTAAATGTAATAATAATGTAGGAATAAATATTTGTAAATAGGAATCGCAAAATATCTTCCTTTACAAAGAACAAAGCAACATTGAACATTGTTCAAGCAAATAATATACTATTCTTAGCACTTCTTTAGATAATAAGATATATTTTAACCATGAAAAATTGATATTATGCAAATACTGAAAGTTAAATTCACTTACAAATTTTCTAATATACAATAAACGTATAAATATCCCATTCCCATTGTACAGAAAAACAGTCTGCAAATTTCTTCTGTACCGTGAGAGTTCACGTTTGACTCTGATCTTCTTTATTAAAATTTCTTTCCTCGATACATTTCTTAATTCTAATCTCTTTGTTTAAATGAGTTAAACATCCATTCTGGAAAATTGGCGCTCCCTAATAAGACAGCTTCAGCTGATGACACTATTTCACACCACAATTGAGAACATCCCCCAGCAAGCAGTCACCACACTAATACAATACCACTCAACACAACTCACCAAACTTCCACATCAATCAACCCACTCAACAAAAAGAATGGGAAAAAGGTAAAGCGGATAATTCGATCTTCACAAGCCGCACATCAACATTCACGCATTAAAATTCGCTACAAACATTCGCTTACACACTGCGCCGCGTCGACACCTTTCAATTCAATTTTTACACAAATCGATATTCACGGGAGCAGATCTACAAATTAACTTCGTTTTTCTGCCCAGTTCCTGCGAGCATCAATCCAACAAACAACTGTGTTTAATCACCACTTTTCCGAATCTTTTTAAGTGTATTTAAACCTTTTATTGTATTTTAAATACACATATCAAAGATTAAAATAAATTGTGCACGAAATTACCCTCTTATTTTCATTTTGCATTCGTAATCGCGGGTGTTAGTGAGCTGGAATGCCCTAACAAATTGAGGGGTTTAATCATGGTATTATATGTAATACTTGAAGTGAAAAAAAAACAAAAAAGTAACAAAAGAAAGTGCAGAAACTAACAAAAACATAAAAAAAAACTAAAAACCTAATCAAAAAAGGGGAAAAATATACCTACTTAAAAATACAAACATATTTACAAAAATATAAATATATATTGCAAGAAAACAAAAACAAACCCACTGTGCGCGAATTTAAAACACAATATAATAAACAATTTCAACAAACAAAAAACAATAAAAACCACACACAGACAATCGGGCGCGAAAACTTATAACAAAACATATATAAAAAACAAATATTCGGGCGCGAACACAAAATATATACTAACAATAAAACACCAAAATTATAAGCCGTTCTCGTATCCAGCAGACTTCAGGAGTGGAGGGGGAGGCTTGTAAACACCTACAGCGCATAAAACACCCCCTTGAGGAAAAACGAAGTGAGCGTATTTATTTCATTTCATTAAATCTATTTTAATGCACATATATAGGGATGTGAAAAATACGATTTATATGCTATGCTATGCTATATAAATAGCCGTTTTAATAGCGGAAAAACGGTTACCAAACTGTTCCACTTTTGAGTTTATTTTGCGGGGAAAACCGACCTCAGTTTGGTATAACGTATATATGTATAAATATATTATATATATGTATGTATGTTAAATAAATAATATTAATTTATTGCCCATGTAATAATTTACCCTCGTGTATTCAAACACATTTATTAACAAACACAAACATTAAGCAAATCAAGCATTTACTTGCGAAAATTTCCCTCAGACCCTTCTGCTTAATAAAGCAGTTACCAGGATTGTATATGGGCAAAGGCAAAATTATTATTAAATAGCATATAAAACAAAACAAATAAAAAACTCAAACATCCATACATACATACATATATGCATAACAATTTACCTCGTTATACATATACGCTATATATAAATCTAATATCCGATGCGCCTATAAACATATGTGTAACAAATATAAATTATAGAAGGCACAAATATTAATTTATCAACAAAAATATAATACATATGGATATGCAAATCTTCTTACTTTTCTATACTAAATTTTAATATACATACATATATTTGTAGCTATTTACATTCCGTTTTAAATCTCGGTCTCACTTTTTCGAAGAAATATAATAACCTATGTATATACAAACATACGGCAAAGAATCTGCATGTGACACATATTAGTACAAACACATATTCAAAGTCCATATTTGCAGCTATTCGGCAATACCCCTTGTTCTTTGGCAAACAAAAACAAGCAGGATTGCATACAACAGCGAATTGATCTATCTAACGAGCTCTCAATAGCTGAAGAATAATCATAAACACACAAACATGTTGTGCCTACTTAGGTAAATAGCGCATTGATCTCTTCAACGAGCTCTCAATCGCACAAAACACAGGTACCTACAAGGTCACGTTTACAAGTCCAAGTATTAGGGTATACCTAATTACACAACATTCGGTAAAAAATATTTTCATAATAAAATATATGTAAAAAAATATTTTATCTGCAAGTAAATAAGAAACGGTTATAATAAAAAATTTGTTTTATACGAAATAAACTCTTATTTATTGAAAAGAGAATTCGGTTTACACTGAGACAAATTTAACTCATTTTGACAAATATTTTACCATACAGTAAAAACAATGAATAATAATAAAAACCAAAATACACCTGCAGGAGCCACACGCTCTAAACAGGTTGCTAGATTTATTTCAGAAAGTGACAGTTTAACAAGATACTGCCCTAGATTTGCCTCTTCACCGATTCAGGAAAACTCGGAATCGCTACAAGAAATCAAAAGTCAAAATCTTACAAATTTTTGGACTCGCCTCCAAGCGGCTCATGACGCCATAGTAGATTCTGACAATTCAGATCTACCTATCTATCTATCTATCTAAATTATCTGCTTACGCCATATACGAAAACTGCTTAGACCAGTTCGAAGAAACAAAAGCTATGATCTCCGATCAACTAAAGCAATTGCACCTGCTCTCCACAGTAGAGTAGAGCTGCCACAAATACTCGTAGACAGTCAAAAGGCAAGTTCAGGCATCCATCTCCAGGTGCCCGCATGTGATACAGAAACCTTTTACGGAGGTTATGAAGAATGGCCGTCCTTCCGGGACATGTTTACGGCCGTGTGCATAAACCATCCTCAATTATCACATGCGCAAAAATTGTATCACCTCAGATACAAAACTAAAGGTCAAGCAGGCGAAATAGTCAAACAGTTCGCATTAAATGACGACGATTTCAATTTGGCTCTAAAGGCTAGATATGAAAACGACAGAATGCTGGTCGATAAGCAAGTAACGACACTATGAACTTGCCAAAAATTAAGAAAGGGACAAGTGTAGAATTCATCAAACTAGAATCCACTGTTTCAAATTGTTTGTCGATTCTATCGACACTAAATATTCCCACAGACAGCTGGGACCCAAATCTGGTAAACATTTGCACCGCCTCATTACCAGAAAAGTCGTTACTTCTATGGGAGCAATCGCTCTCATCACGAAAAAAGTGCCCAACGTGGCAACAAATGAAAGATTTTCTCACCACCCAATATGAAATTGCGGAAAGGTTAGAAGAAAAAATAATCAAAACTAAGAACGACCAAAATGGAAGCTTAAATAGACCCCAAGCTAGAAGCAAAAACAAATCAAATACAATTTTTAACGAAATACATTCGTTCACATCGGAACAAAGAAAACATATGTCATGCGAACTATGCACAAGAGGGCATAAGCTTAAAACTTGCGAGAAGTTTAAAAAATTGAATGTCAATGAAAGGAACAACTTTGTCAGATCAAAAAGACTCTGTACAAACTGCTTGTCCCACTCACACAATCTTAATAATTCCAAAAGCAACTTTAACTGTTTATATTGTCACAAAAGACACAATTCAATGCTTCATTACAGCAGATATCCCATCTCCCTCAAAGAAGGGCTTATTCAAAAAAAAGATCCACGGGTTTAATTGCAAAAGCAAATCCCGAAACCCAAAATTCAAAAAATTGCAAGGAAACACCATGTTGCTCAAAGGCACAAAAAGCTCAAACGCTGCACAGCCAAACACAAAGTGGCCTAGTTACAGAACTAGTTACCACCACACCAACTCAAGTTGAGAAAAAATCAAACAAATGCCTTAATTCACAATTAAGGAAATTTCAAAAGATAGGGAAACTCCCCCGAATATTCAACAAAACTAAAGAAGATCAGTATTGTGAGGACTGGTCTAAAGCCACAACTACTCGATCAAATAATGGCCGTTACGTCGTAGCACACAATTTTCAAATACCACACATAAAGGTAGGAAAAACAAGGTCAGATTCCCTCTGACAACCTCATATAAACATGTATGTATACACAAATGTATGTTCGTAACTTTTCGACCCCGCAGGATGGCTTTCGCCGATAATGATGCACAAATCCTGCTTAAAAGATCTCAAGCTATGTGGTGCGGTACTAAACGTCACATTAGTGCATACGCACTCAAACATAAAATATATAGCAAAAGTGTCTCAAAAAGTAAAAAAAAAAAATCGACACTTTTCATACAATATTGCCCCACAGAGGCTTCAATTTTCAAATAAATGAAATCTCAAGAGCAGGTTAAGGGATCATCATACTCTCAATGCGATACAGTTACTAAAGGCCAATGTCACTCTTATCGGGGTTATGGGAATTCGCTGAACAAAGCATCAACTTAATTATGAAGAATTTTCTACTTTAGGAATCGAAGTCGTACTCCATTCAAGGCCATTCTCTGGCAAGATTCCTCTAATTTCATAGTCCTAAATCAAGGGCTAAGGAGTACCCATTCTGGCCACATTTGAGGCAGGCGTGGAGTTAATATCCTTTATAAGCCTATAACATAAAAAAGAGCAAATATTAAACAACCGGTATACCATACCGATGAAGTAAGAAATTTTAAATAACCGCTAATAAAATTAATAAAAGCAAAGAAATAATAAACTTGTTTGCCTTAATAATGAGTCGTCAAAAAAGCAAAATCAAATAAGCACGCAAATTAAAATGCATACAAAAACATGTGTCTTGTTTAAATCAAAATCCGTTCTCTGCACACCCGGATCAATGTGAGTACATTACAACTCCATCATCAAATACTTCAGCTTTCAGAATGTATTCTGCGCCTCGGCTACTCCACCAGCAGTACGCCGATATATGTACATGCAACAGCACAGTTTAGAATCACTGTGTGACTCAATGCATCTAACGCATTTATACACACATACGTACACTCCATAGATATTCTGTTATCAGTTGCTGCTTGTGTGCATTAGTATTTGAAGTATGTATGTTTGTATGTTTGTATTAGTTTTATGTATGTACCCTGCAAAAATTCCATAACCGATTCTCAAACACATTCAAGCATTTTTACCAATACATAAAAAAGCATGTTGAAAATTTGTTGTAATGATTGGCAAAAAGAAACAACATCAAACTTTCACATTATGCTTTATTCATTCGCGCATATTGTGTGCATAGGAATGGAGCAATGTTTCATTTTACCGAAAAAGACCAAAACGAAGAAAATGGTGTTGCCCAATCGACAAAATCAATTAATTTGCAAAGCTTTTTTAAAAATTCGGGCAAATTAGAAGAAGAGAAAGCAATTCCACCTGTTGTGGCATTTATTTTCATGTCAGTGGCAGCACGACATATGTATCACAATTAATTGCATATTTACAAGTGAACGCGAAAGCCGCAAAAAGACGCGCGAGTGAATTAACGAGAAGAAAACAATTACATCAGGTGAGTAAAGTGATATTATTTATACAAAAAATGAAGAGGAAAACATTTTATAATGAAATGTGCAAAGTTAAAAAGGAGTGTGAAAGAAGTTCAGTGCGATACGAAAGTTTATCGGAATTTGCGCGTGCTGATGGGGAAGATGGCGAAGCTGCCGCGGCTGCGCTACATTCTACTCCTGAAGATTCTTTCTCATTTTCCGGCTCAGAATGCCAGTCGGAAAATGAAGTTGTTTCAAGTGCAGAAAAGTGCAAGCATTTAAAGTTATGGGCAATTAAAAATAATGTGTCTCAAGCCGTATTGAGCGATTTGCTCAGTGTTTTAAGAAAAATAGGAGTGCATGATTTGCCCTTGTCTGCAAAAACTGTGCTTGAAACAACAAAAATTAAATCAGTTATAAAGAATATCTCCGGCGGAGAATTTACGTATATTGGCATTCAAAAGCATTTTAAATCAAATTCATTTCCATTTTTGAATGAAAAAAGTGAAGTGTTAATAGATGTTGGAATCGACGGCTTAAGGCTATTTAAAAGTTCGAACAGAGCCCTATGGCCCATTCTTGGTTCAATTGTTGGCTTTCCGAAAACCACTCCTTTCACTATTGCCTGCTTCTCAGGAAAACAGAAACCAAATAGCACAAATGAATTTATGAAAGAATTTTGTGACGAGGTAGTGTACTTGAGAAAAAACGGGTTAAAAGTCGGTTTAATAAATCCAATTTTGAAAAGTTTTAATATTCGTTTGTTTACTTGTGATTCGCCAGCGAGAGCTTTTGTGACTGGGGTTCAAAATCACAATTCAAAGCACGGCTGCCCAAAATGTTGTCAAGTAGGCACATTTAATAAAAGAAGGGTATGCTTCTCTAAAAATTTAAGTGAATTAAGAACAGATTTTTCATTCAAAAATAGAAATGATCCGGCACACCATAATTTAGAATTTCGGGAACAAGAAAACGTGCTAGAAGTAGCAGCTTTTGGAATGGTTTCTCAATTCCCTTTAGATCCCATGCACCTCGTCGATTTAGGTGTAGCTAAAAAGCTGCTACACCTTATAGTAAGTAAAGTAAACGTTAACGTAATGAATCAAAAGATCAATTTTGTTTCTTCTTGGGTTCCTTCTGAATTCGGAAGAGTTTGCAGAAATCTCAATGATTTAAAAAGTTGGAAATCTACTGAATATCGACAATTTTTATTATACTCTGGTATATTTATTTTAAAAAATTGTGTTGATGAAGATTTGTACTACCATTTTCTTTTACTACATGCTAGTATACGTATTCTCTCTTGCGAAAGGTCTTACAAAAGAGAAGCAAATATTGTACAACAATTATTAGAGGAGTTTGTTAGTTTGTTTGGCAATATTTATGGGGAACATTTGATAAGTTTTAACCTGCATGGCCTACTTCATTTGTCTGAAAGTGCTACAGAATTTGGTCCCTTAGACACATTTTCTGCTTACAAATTTGAAAATTACATGCAGCGCTTAAAAAAACTTATTAAATCCCCTACGAATATTTTGCAACAGCTATATTTAAGAATTGAAGAAAGAAACAATTTAATAGAAGAAAACAATTCAATGTTTGACACGTTTTTTATAAATCCTAAAAAAGAGAAAGATTCGTTTTGCTTCAGTCAAGAGACGGGACCTTTCAAAGTCATAAATACGAGTATTGAATCGGGAGCAGAAGTAGTAGTCGGTTACAATTTTAAAGAAATCAGTAATTACTTTAGTGAACCCCTTGAATCATTTTCTGCTCTTGGCATTTTAGTAGCAAGTGGGTTAAGTGAAGAATTAATACGTTTTCCAAAAAAAAATATTAAATACAAATACTTTTGCGTACCTCATGAAAATCGTTTTCTTTTAATTCCAATTTTACACCACCTCTTTTATGACTTTGCACACTAGTTGTATGTTTATTCTGCTGTTTATCAAATCTGTTCAACTTAGAATTTCACTAATTTATATATATTTTTCTTTTTAAAATAATGCATCGTTGGAGCAATATGATGGAGTCGAATGATATTTTTAATGTGACGCCACCATCAACTTCCACTCCTAAGGGCTTAAAAAGGAAAAAAGTGCAACTATCGCATAATTTTTACGCTAGCTCTTCAAGTCAAGGTAAGAATTTCGAAATAAATATAGAAATAACTTTCTTCAGACTTTATGAAATGTTTTACAGTACTCACTCCGCACAGCCAAAACATGTTTTGCTCTGAAGAAACTGCAACTGCTTCCGAGGGCTTAGATGCAAACAAAGGTAATGTTAACCACTTTACGTAAAACATTAAAGTCAATATTTTTTTAGCACTTTTACTAATTATTCCTAGTATATAGAAGTATGAACTTGCTACAAATAATTTTATTCTTACAGATATAATGGCCAAGTTAGATTTAATTTTGGAAAAGCAATTGAACTTGGAAAGTCGCCTGGACAAATTGGAAGAAAACGTAAGTGATCATTATATTTAGGTCACTTCCTTACAGAAGTATACATTTTATATATTTTTTAATGCAAATTTTCATACATCTGTGTGTGCAAAAATAGCAGTAAAATTCAATTTTGAATTTAGCTGCTATTTTTGTGCACACAGGTGTATATCAATTATTACTATCTACATATGTACATATTTCAGATAATTAATAAAACTGATGTCATGGCCCACCACAAAATCGTGCGAGAGACGAAAGTCCTAGTAAAAAAGGTGCAGCAGACAGTGTGCCGCATCTCGGGAGAAAGTTGCGAAGACTTTCACACCGAACTGGCAGTTCTTATGCCAATGCAGACCTTGGATGCGGTCTTTGATTTGGAGGAGAAGATATTAGAAAAAAATTATGAAGATGCAGTTGTGAGTATTGTTTTTGTTTTTTTTTCTTAGAGTACACATGTTTATGAATTAACAAAATCACAAATGTCTTTGCAGATAACATATCTTTTCACTTTAAAGGGCACTTCTGGGGATATTGGCGAAGTTATGAAGCGAGTTTTTGGCGACGAAGTCCTCAGTTTGTTCAATTGGGATGGGAGGTGCGGGAAGAAATCGCTTTCAGAATTAAAAATAGTTAGCGTGGCTCTATTTGGTAATTCATACTATTGTTAACTTTATTTACCAAGTTTTCTGTTATTATGTTTTATTTGTTTCAGAAATTTTCAAACTGCATGGACGCATCGACTTCGAAAAGGAAGTCCGAAAGAGCGTTGAGCAAAGCCACAACAGGCAAAAGCAAAAACGCTATTTGCTGAACAAAAAAAACATAACAAAATTGTAAATTTTTCTTATACTAAATACTAATATAAAAGAAAACATACAAAAAAAATGGATTTTTATTTCTAATTATATTTTGCGGTATTCCATTATGGCAAGTAAAAAACCTTAGTATTTCACTTTGTATTTAACTGCAAAATGACGGTCAAAAAAATTGTCAAATCACTAGAAGTTTTACTCTCATTTCACCACACATTTTCTCAAAAAATGACCGTCAGTAAACTAGTAAATCTGCGGAAAAGCTACTAGTTAATTTACTGGTAAAACACCGGGCACATATAACGTGAATGAGCGGTGCAGCTATACATTTTGTTATGCTACTAAGCTTTGAGTAAGAACGGTATATACAATCACACAATTAGGTACGTAATGAAAAGAAACGGTCAAAAAAGTTCCCATGGCTCTTAAGAGTGTGACTGAAAGATTTACGGAAAGTCCCCGTCACGGCTCCAGGTCGTTTTACTAGTCATTTTACCAGTATGCTTCTCGCAGGGTATATACTAATTTATGAGATTTATTCAATAGGCAATGATTTTCACATTTTTATGAGCAAGTTTCATATTACAATTTTGTTGCTTACCATTGCACTTGACATTGTGTGTTTGAGCAAGTGAGCCTTTGAAATTGGACATTTTATTTAAACACAAGGAAAAGTTAATGAACATATTCCTTATCGCAGTTATCCAAATGCATCAGTAAATTTTCATATGCAACGAACATAAAACACCCCATATATATCAGCAGCTACACTTTAGAATTTTATGCGTAATTCTTATGTTTTAGAGTGTGCTGATTTCGAACATGACTTTCGTTTTGTTATGAGAGGCCACCTTTTATAAAAATATAAGTATCTAAACAAGTTAATATCTTAAAATAAAAGGTAAAAACTAAAATTTGTTTTATTTATAATTGCTTAGCAAAATTTAAGTTTTTTCTCTAAAATACATTGATTAACAAGTACTAAAAACATTTCTTTTTTCCCAGTGAGACTCCTTTTGGTACATTTTTGGTTGCAGTCATCATTGAGACTCTCCATAATCCCTGGTAACTCTTTTAATCTCATAAATATCTTGGTGAAAAATTTAATCCTTGCTTTTCACTTTAAGACTCATTAGGCCATCTAAACCCTGAAATGCTTTTAACATTTGTTTGAGTCATTGTTGTAGTTAGAGTAGTTGTTATTGTTATCTATATTTTCGTTAATACCTGAGACAGACATGTAGTAACAATACCATATTTGGTACAAATACCATATGTGTGTCACCATTTACTAGCAAAATACCATATGAGCAATGTAGTATTTTGCTGGTAACAATACTATGATGTTTCATTGTGGTGTTTGTATAAACACAGCTAAAAAACAGGTAACAAACTTTGCTAAAAGCTTTTACACAAAAGCTCTTCGAAATATTCCTTAAAAATGACTTAAAAAATTAATTATTGAAATAGAAAACAAAATATTTTTCAAAAGTTTTCTTCCGGAAAAGCAGGCAATGCCCTTTTTATGTGAGGATTCTAGAGAGACTTTAACCAAATCGCTTTTTCGCGATGAAAATAGATTAACTTTACAGTATTTGAAATAATTATACTTATTTTCTCCATAACACACATCTACATATTTATTGTTTACATTTTTTTTTTGAAATATTTAATGCCTATGAAACAAAGGTAGTATTTCAGTTTACTACATTGCCATGTGTGTCACCAACGTAGTAAACAGAATACCATGATACCTTTACTATGGTATTGTTACTACATGTCTGTCACGGGTATAAAACAGTCTACCTTTCACTTTGAGGATACGTTATGGTTGTGATGAACTATGGATCAACCATAAGTCGTCGAATATCTGGTTCATGATAAGTTTTCCGAACATATCCTAAGCAGAAATCTTTGCTATAGGGTCGAGCAACTACGTACATATATTATTAGTTATACTCAGCAACAGTCAAGCGATACTAAAAGCGATCGCTGCATACAAAATCAATTCTCTATTGCTGCAAGACTGTGTGGAACGAATGAACAGACAATCAGATCCTAACCAAGTTCACCTTATCTGGTTGGTTAAAAGATTTAAATAAGTAATCAACCTCCTAAGGGACATACTCAGACCACTTGTTGCCTTCTACACTGGCCATTGCAAGCTCAAGATGCCGTTATATATAACATGAGCCTGAAATACCGAAACACCTGCTAATTCACTGCGCAGAAGTCTGTAAGCGCAGGATAAAGTCTCTTGGATCCAAGTTTCCAAATAGGGATTAGTGAGTCGTTATGACCAAGGAGAGAACACAATAGACTTTAGGTCGCGGTGCACTTCTCCTTTATTTATCTAATCTAATCTAATCGCTTTCAACACAATTGCAGAGCGCACGTTGTATTTACAATAAGTTCTTGTTTCTTAATTTTAAAAGTAAGGGGTCAAACCACGTCAAGTGGTTCATGAAAATTTCTCAAAATCACCGATTTTGAAAATTAGCAGTGTATTAGAAAGGGGACCATACGCATACCCCGTTATATAAATATTTTGCCAAAATTCTTTTTTTTTTTAAGTTATTGAAGGTTGAAACTTAGTGTACGGTAAAATTGTAAAATTATTTCTCATAAACTACTGGAGACAAATCGATGAAATTTTGTGAAGCCAGAGAAAAATGTTCGTGCTAGATTACAGATATTTTTTGACCATCCATTTATTTAAATAATATTTTACATAATTTTTTATTAAGCAATTGAATTTTTCATGTGTTCTTTACGCTAAAACGAAAACTAAAAAGTATGTGACACAACCAGTGTTTGAAAAGCTACGCTAGGCTGCTACCGCTCTCACTTTGACGAGAGCCGTAGCAGAACAATGTAAAAGTATGTGCTCTGCTCTGCTCGGAGTTTTGTTAAATTGAGAGCGGTATAAGAGCAGAGCTAATTAAAATTTTCATGTGATACTCCTCTTCCGCTTTTAAAAGCGGACATCTGTGCCACAGAAAAGCATAAAACGATACAGGAAAATAATCAATAGCTTTAATGGATTACTTGGTAACTAAATTATTGTCAATTATAATGTACATATAGACGAATGTGTGAATATACATAATTAGAATACCGTATAATTTACATTTCTTTGTATTTTAAATTTTCTGCAGAAAATAATTCCATGCGCATAGAGCCCATAGTAGGCAGCCGACTGTTGCGTTTTTCCACTCACCGTGAGCAGTCCACTAGATTTCGAAGCGTCATGGGGCTCTAGCGCAGTGGTTCTCTTTTACTTACATAGACCCGACCGTCTAGGCAAAGACCATTGCAGACGACAAAGGACAACGGTAAAAAAAAACGGAAAAAACAGCGTTACCGATGCAGGTATGGGGTGTTCAGTAGCTAAACGCAAGTTTAGTTTCTAGGATACCCTATCGCCTGAGGAGCGGGCGCTGTTTGTCATGCAGCCCTCATGCCCGCAAATAACGCAGCGAACACCTCCGCAACTCCACAAAGCAGGATCAGCTGCTCGGACTCCTGCCCGGCAGGAGGCGCGGGCAGAAGAAAGAGGAGGTGCAGGGGAAGACTGCCCCCTTTACCACTTCAAGGAGGGAAGAACTCCTGAGGAAGCCGATAGGATGGCGAGGAACAGGGGCAGAGGCAACAGTGCCTCCCCGACCTCGAAGGTGCGTAAAGGCGGAAATATCCCAACCGGCAGTAAGCGGAATAGGCAGGGTCGGAACCGCGGACCAGTCAACGCTAATCCAACCAGGAGGACTGGAAGCGTGAAGACGGCGCCTCCAACAGCCAATCGCAAGAGTAGCCAAATCACGCCACAGGAGCCACCAAACTCCAAAAGGCAAAGAGGGAACTATGCTCAGGTAACTGGAGGCCAATTCTCGGGCAGCTGAGGAACAGCGCAGATATGCGGAAGCCTTAAAAGGCATACCGATGGATGTGCGGCCTCTGAACTACACGACGGAGACTCTGGGGGCAGAGGAGCTCACCGCTCTGCAAGATCTCTTCATGGAATTCACAATTCCCACGACAGCCGGTTCCACGTACCGGAATTGACTCGGATTTTATCCGACCAAAGGCTGTTTTTTCGGCGATCTAACCCTGTTTGATCACGACAAGGCATTGCACATTGCTCGCACGCTGCGCCGGCGCTCACCCCGAGTGGCCAACAGAGGACCTTCACGGACCCCAGGAGCTCAAACAGGCAACATAGCTCCCACTCTGACTAAGCCATTGATTCGTAAAGATCGCGAGCGAGATAGTGGTGGTGGCCTAGTCTTCATACTGCACAACACCGTGCAGTATCGTCTAATCGATGAGGACATCGACCGCAGGGATAGTACCCTAGAATGTAAGGGTATAGCTATCCGGTCAGGCGATGTCGAGCTCGAAATACTTAATATATACATCCCCCAAGTTACATGTTGCCCCACAGGACATCACCCGAATATAGGCGCGGTATTTCGTGGTAAAAACCGTTTGGTACTAGACGACTTTAACGCGCACCATGATCTTTGGCATTCCTGCCTGTCAAATGATCGTAGGGGGATGATTCCGCAAGGTGATCGCAGCAGCTACCGCTCGCTTTATCTCGGCTGGAAGAAAAGCGGAAATCCGCCCCAATTTCCCAGCCGAAGCAGCCGTTTTAGCTAATGAGCGCGACACCTTACTTCATGCCGATCCCGGGGATCCCCGAATAAGGGATCTGAATTTGGAGATTCGGTGTATGTTAAATCAACATAAACGGACGAAATGGATAGAGCACCTGTACCACCGGTGTGAGTAAGCTTTGGGCTACTACTATCAAGGCTTTGTCGAAGAGACACGACGACCGAGTTGAGGTTCAATTCAATGGTCATGCCTCTTCGGACCCGAAGAAGTGCGCGAGCTACTTTAACCGGCAGTTTACACTGCACCCTTCGGTAGACAAAGCCAAGAGATGTGTTATCCGACGGCTGCGCAAAATGTCAAACGACTGCGCGCCACTTACTTTCACCGATGAGGAGGTTCAAGCTGTCATTAACAAAGCAAAATCTTCTAAATCCATTGGCCCTGATGGAATCAACATGCTAATGCTAAAGCATCTAGGCTCGACGGGAGTAGGCTATCTCACCAAGGTCCTCAATCTGTCGCTGACCACTCTTCAAATAACCGATGTGTGGAAAGTCGGAAGAGTGGTCCCACTACTGAAACCTGGCAAACCCGCCAACAAAGGGGAATCTATTCGCCCAATAACTCTCCTCTCCCCAATAGCTAAGACACTTGAGGCCTTGCTACTCCCGACCTTCACTCACCGCCTGAGCTTAACCAGCCACCAGCATGGATTCCGAAAATTGCACAGCACCACCATAGCACTCAGCGTCATAAACGCTCAGATAGTTCGTGGCCTCAACCAGAAGCTACCTTGCGAGAGAACGGTCCTCGTAGCGTTGGACTTGTCAAAAGCTTTTTGACACAGTCAACCACAAAACGCTATTGCAGGACATCGAGAAAACCACGCTTCCTCCAGGGTTAAAGAGGTGGACCATGAACTACCTGAACGGTCGTCAATCATCCGTACTATTTCGAGGTGAAACATCCAAGCTGAGAAGAATTAAACAAGGGGTTCCGCAGGGTGGTGTCCTCTCCCCGCTTCTGTTTAACTTCCACATCTCGAAACTCTCGCAGCCACCAGAGGGGGATTCCATAACCTCGTACGCAGATGATTGTACGATATTGTCGTCGGGAAATGGAATCGATGGCATGTGTTCGAAGGTAAACAGCTACCTCTCCGACCTTTCTCGTTTCCTCACTGCACGGAACCTCACACTTTCCCCCACCAAAGCCACAGCGACCATTTTTACGAACTGGACGAAAGAGTACAGACTTGAGCTTAATATTGAAGTCGATGGCGTGAAAATTCCGACTGTAAATAATCCTAAGATTTTAGGTGTAACTTTCGATAGTCTATGCTCCTTCACTCCCCATACGACCGCGATTGTTGCCAAAGTACAGAGCCGCAACAAAATCCTGAAGTCGCTAGCCGACAGCACATAGGGAAAAGACAAAGAAACGTTGTTGGCAACATACAAGACAATTGGCCTGCCGGTCCTCAACTACGCACCACCTATATGGTCTCCTGGATGCAGTGGTACGCAGATGAAGAAACTCCAGACCTGCCAGAATACTGCACTCCGGACCAAGACGGGATGCTTTTTGATGTCTCCTATCGAACACCTACACAGAGAGACGCTTATGCTCTCGGTTAAGGAGCATAATGAACTCCTCTCCAAGCAGTTCCTGCTGGGGTGTTTTTGTAGAAATCATCCTTGCAGCAATCTGCTTGGAGCCGAACCGCCGCCCAGGAGCATCAAAAGGTCCTTCCTAGACTACGTCGACGACGTCGTACAGTACGCTGACCGGACTTCGGACGCAACTGACTTCCGACAGGTACTGACCGCCATTCACAGTGGAGCCATTAACACCTTCACCGACGTCGGATAACGTGGGCATCTTGTTAATAAAAGAGCCATGGGTCCACAGAGGAGAGGCCTCAACTTGGACTGCAACAAGATAATCTGGGATCTCTCCATTGGGAGATCCTGAGCATGTGTAGTAATTAGGAGAAATATTGATTACTTTTGTATTTCAGTATTCCTAACACCTGGTCGCTGTGCAGGCCAGGGACAACAAAATTGCGGACTTTGTCCTGGCAGCGGCTTATTTTCCATGAGACACGCATACTGCTGTGCAGGGCCTGGTGAATAACTGCAGGTCCTGGGGTGTGATGCGAACGCGCACCATATGGGGTAGTACGGACTGCAATGCACGAGGTGAGTCTCTAGTTAAATTTATTATTAGTAATAATCTAAGTATTGAGAATCTAGGGTGCGAACCTACATTCGTAACTAGTAACAAGAGGGAAATGCTGGACATCACCCTGCGTAACGAACTCATGTCGGTGGTGGTATATAGTGGACGGTGTCGTCAGAACTTTCATTGTCAGATCACAGGATCCCGCAAATCCACCCACAATCGTATTCCAAAAAACACAAATTGGGCCACATATTGGGATACGTTAGAGCTAAATCTTAAAGGGAAGGGAAAGCTAGTCAGAGGTACAACAGCCTTGGGACTGGACTGCAGCTGCCCCTAAAAGACGATCACCAAAGGATGCAACTGCCCTGGTGGTCAAGAAAACTCTCGGTACTCTGATGGAAGGTACATAAGCTCTTCAACAAAGACAAGCTTATTGAGAACTGGGAGGAGTACTGAGGCAACGTAACTACCTATAATAAGAGGTCTGGAAAGCGGGAAAATTTTAAGAATTTCTGTGAAAACGTCTCTTCAACACCATAGGCAGCAAGACAAAGCTCTTCCTAAGGGAAAGACCGAACCAGCTATAGCGATTAAAAAGTGTGACGGTATTTATACGACCAGTGCGGACGAGAGAGCTACGACACTCTTACAAGCGCATTTCCCGGAGACGGTTGAGGAAGATCAGTGACTATCTGTAGTCGATCATAAGTCGTCTCGCCTAGATTCGGTAGTCGCAAGGAAACTGTTTACTGCGGACTCAGTCAAGTGGGCTACGGCCTCGTTCGCTAAATTCAAGTCCCCGGGGGCGGACGGCATTTTTCCCGCACTTTTGCAACTGGAGAGCAGGTTCTACTGCTGAGAGAGATAGCCTGGCGCTGGCGTATATCCCTGAACAATGGAGGACAGCAAAGGTGATCTTCATACCGAAAGTGAGAAGGAAGAACCACTCACTGGCTTAAGGCATAACTATAATGTGAATAAGCACGCTTAAGCCAGCGTAAGCAACTGTCCGAATACACATAAATTGTATTTTGCAACTATAATGTACTTTACATAAAGTTTCGTAAAGTTTTTTCAAAAATGAAAAAAGGAAATGAACGTATAAAAAGCGCATCCTTCTTCCTCTTTCTGTTTATTTCCCGCACTGAACATGACCGAGCTCTTTTTTTTTTTAATTTCACTAATTTTTGTTTATATGCATATTCCGTCTAAAACAGATGTAGGCATTGTTTTAAAATATTTTAATTTTCTACTAATTTCTGTATTGCAAAACCCAAACGAAATATAAAATCAAAACACAAATTGTTTATTGACTCTTTTCCTTTTGCATGTACATAAGTATATTATAGTCATTTAAAAGTCTACTCTCCGTTCATTATTCATTTGACAGGCTTTTCGTTAATTTTTTGACAGAAACATACGGGAGCGTATGCATATTATAGTTAGGCCTATAATCCTTTAGACCGATTAGTCTAACTTCATTCCTATTAAAGAGTATGGAATGTGGTGGCACCGGTGCGCAGATGGATAAAGACCGTACTGCGCACCAGAATAGCTGATATCCGTACCACAGTAGGAGATACCAGTCAAAGAAAGCCAAACACACTCTGATCCAAATGACAGCAGAGGGGTTTGGCAAAGGTAAAGTAATCTCTACCCAACGTATGGAAAAGGTCAGTGACGTCATACCACTGGCTCTTCTCCCTAGGGATAGCATTACCAAAGAGGCGAACTTCAGTAGGAAGTTTAAGTTTACCCTCAGCAGTAAGGAATGGAGCGACTCCGCTCCCGAGCTACTGCTTAGGGACAGTACAATCAGGTGGTACACCGACGGCTCGAAAACGTCGGAGGGAATTGGCGCAGGGGTCGCAGGACCACGCGCAAAACTCTCCGTACTTATTGGTAGTTTTCCGAGCATATTCCAAGCAAAGGTATTTGCTATAAGTCGTTGTGTAGAGTTAAACTTCCAACGCAACTACCGCAATGAACGTATAGCTAAACTAAGCGATAGCCAAGCGGCACTCAAAGCGATCTCTTCATACGAGATAAAATCACTACTGCTGCAGGAGTGTATAGAACGACTGAATAGTCTATTAGAACGAATCTAAGTGCACCTTATTTGCACACCATAAATGAGCTGTTCCGTAATGATGAAGCACTGGGTAGGTAGAGACATTTTTTACATTCAAAAATTACATTTACATTCAAAATTATAATTATTTAATAAAATTGTGAAATAACATCACAACCATATGTCAACTGTTTATTTTTCCATACGGCAGAATGAAATTTTAACACAATATGGACAAATGCACAATTCTGCATACTCAACTTAAAAATCGTGTTTTAAAAGTCATGACACTGCAATAATACGATTCTTTGGCGCCAAGATTTGATGGTTAGATAGAGGAAGACCTCATGATTAAAATATGTTTGCACATATACCGCCTCAGACTTATAGTTTTCAAATTATTTGTATTTAAAGTTTAAAAATTTTTAAAAGTAATACACGCTATTTCACTATGTTTAACTAAAATTGTACACATTTTTCAATCATTATATTTTTTAATGACACTGACACATTGAAATATATCTAAAATTTACATTTTAAGAAATAAATAAACTTTAAAAACTATTTTGTGCACCTACATTTACAAAATATTTGTGGGCCGACTTTAGAATACTGTCCAAGGATTTGGGCAATAAAACGGGTATAGTCGGATAGAGGAGTTCTCCGGATCAAGACTATACATACTTATATCGGGTGATTTTTTAAGAGCTTGATAACGCATAAAATTTGCAAAATCTCATCGGTTCTTTATTTGAAACGTTAGATTGGTTCATGACATTTACTTTTTGAAGATAATTTCATTTAAATGTTGACCGCGGCTGCGTCTTAGGTGGTCCATTCGGAAAGTCCAATTTTGGGCAACTTTTTCGAGCATTTCGGCCGGAATAGCCCGAATTTCTTCGGAAATGTTGTCTTCCAAAGCTGGAATAGTTGCTGGCTTATTTCTGTAGACTTTAGACTTGACGTAGCCCCACAAAAAATAGTCTAAAGGCGTTAAATCGCATGATCTTGGTGGCCAACTTACGGGTCCATTTCTTGAGATGAATTGTTCTCCGAAGTTTTCCCTCAAAATGGCCATAGAATCGCGAGCTGTGTGGCATGTAGCGCCATCTTGTTGAAACCACATGAGTCAACATTTAAATGAAATTATCTTCAAAAAGTAAATGTCATGAACCAATCTAACGTTTCAAATAAAGAACCGATGAGATTTTGCAAATTTTATGCGTTTTTTTAAAAAAAAAAAGTTATCAAGCTCTTAAAAAATCACCCGATACTATCTAAAGTACGTATTTTTGCGATCAATTTAAAATAAATTTTACACTTATATTTTGCACTTTTATATCCACTAACACTTCGTTGGAGGATGGAGAGATGTGTAGAAGTTCACGCAAGTGAGGAAAGTTCTATGTTCGCCATTTCAGTGGCCAGAAACGATTCTTTTACATATGGCTCAAGCAGCTCAGGACTTCCGGTCATTGATTTGGGGTGGGATTTTGTGGTGGGAGAGAGACACCGTCGCCGAGTACTATCATTCATTACGGTGGATGAACGTCTAGCCACAATCCGCATCAAAGCGAGGTTCTTCAACATGTTGCTGATTTGCGCCCACGCCCCGACGAAAAGAGTAGGACGATGTGACCAAAGATGCCCCCGCCACGATGTCAAAATCGTGCTTGGTGACTTTAGCGACTGGGTGGGTAAAGAAGGTATCTTTGGCGCAACAGTCAGCGTACGCGAGGAAGCATCCCCAAATGGGTTGAGGCTAGTCGACTTCGCCGGAGCCCGAAATATAGTTATCTGTAGAACTAGAATCCAGCACAAAAAATACATCAAGCTACGTGGCTGTCTCCGTATCGAAAGGCCACCAACTAGATCGATTATGCACTTCCCACGAAAGCCGGTTCTACGTATCGCAATTGACTCCGATTCATCCGACCAAGGGCTGTTTTTTCGGCGATCTAACCCTGAGTTGTGCCGGTTTCAACGTAATACGTAAAGATCGCGAGCGAGATAGTGGTGGTGGCCTAGTCTTCATACTGCACAACACCGTGCAGTATCGTCTAATCGATGAGGACATCGACCGCAGGGATAGTACCCTAGAATGTAAGGGTATAGCTATCCGGTCAGGCGATGTCGAGCTCGAAATATTTAATATATACATCCCCCCAGTTGTTGCCCTACAGCATATCACCCGAATATAGGCGCGTTACTTCGTGGTAAAAACCGTTTGGTACTAGGCGACTTTAACGCGCACCATGATCTTTGGCATTCCTACCTGTCAAATGATCGCAGGGGGATGGAGCTGGCGGAACATATTGACAATTCGACATTCTGCACAACGAATGACGAAGCCCCAACCAGAGTTATGGGCACCTGCAATAGCTCGCCCGATATTACCATTGCTAGTGGTGGTCTGATAAATAGCATAACCTGGCGACCTATGTTAACTCTTGCATCACACCATCTTCCCATATTTATCTCGATCGAGAAACCTCCTGATTTTGTTTCTGTGGACAACTGTACCTTCGTTAACTTCAACAAAGCTAACCAGGTCGGCTTCACAGAATTTACTGAGAGCACCTTCAACGCTCTACCCATTCCTACGGACGAATGCGTTGGCGAACGTCGGTTCCGGAAGGTGATCCCAGCAGCTACTGCTCGCTTCATCCCAGCTGGAAGAATAGCGGAAATCCGCCAATTTCTCAGCCGAAGGAGCCGTTTTAGCTAACGAGCGCCACACCTTACGCCATACCGATTCCGGGGATCCTCGAATAAGGGATCTCAATTTGGAGATTCGGGATAGAGCACCTGAAGTCCTGCAACCTCTCCACCGGTGTTAGTAAGCTTTGGGCTACTGTCAAAGCTTTGTCTAACCCGAAAAGACATGACGACCGAGTTGAAGTTAAATTAACTGATCATGCCTCTTCGGACCCGGAGGAAGTGCGCGAGCTATTTTAACCGGCACACTGCACCCATCGGTAGACAAAGCCAAGCGATGTGTTAACCGACGGCTGCGCAAAATGTCAAACGACTGCGCGCCACTTACTTTCACCGATGAGGAGGTTCAGAGTGTCGTCAACAAATCAAAAGTCCATTAGCCCTGATGGAATTACAATGCTAATGCTAAAGCATCTTGGCTTGACGAGAGTAAGCTATCTTACCAAGGTCCTTAACCTGTCGCTGACCACTCTCCAAATGCCGGTGTGTGGAAAGTCGGAATAGTGGTCCCACTACTGAAACCTGGGAAACCCGCCAACAAAAGGGAGGCCTGTCATCCTATAACTCTTCTCTCCACAGTTCTGAAGACACTTGATGCCTTACTACTCCCGTCCTTCTCTCACCACCTGAGCCTAGTCAACCACCAGCGTGAATTGCGAAAAATGCACAGCACCACCACAGGACTTAGCGTCATAAACGCTCGGATAGTTCGTGGCCTCAACCAGAAACCACCCTGTGAAAGGACGATCCTTGTAGCGTTCGACTTGCCAAAAGCTTTTGACATAGTCAACCACACAAAGCTACTGCAGGACATTGAGAAAACTACGCTTACTCCAGGAATGAAGAGGTGGACCATGAACTACCTGAGCGGTCGACAATCATCCGTACTATTTCGAGGTGAAACATCTGAACTGAGAAGAATTAAACAGGGGGTTCCGCAGGGTGGTGTCCTCTCCCCGCTTCTGTTTAACTTCTACATCTAGAAACTCCCGCAGCCACCAGAGGGGGATTCCATAACCTCATAAGCAGATGATTGCACGATATTGATTGGAATTTAAGTGTGGCTGCCCAATTCACAAAAAGGGAGATCCCACAATCTGCGCCAACTACCGTGGGATAAGTCTTCTCAACATCGCGTATAAGGTTCTATCGAGCGTATTAGGTGAAAGATTAAAGCCCACCGTCAACAAACTGATTGGGCCTTATCAGTGTAGCTTTAGACCCGGCAAATCAACATCTGACACCACCTCTTCGTCGATTTCAAAGCTGCCTTTGACAGCACAAAAAGGAGCTGCCTTTATGCCGCGATGTCTGAATTTGGTATCCCCGCAAAACTAATACAGCTGTGTAAACTGGCGTTCAGCAACACCAAAAGCTGCGTCAGGATCGGGAAGGACCTCTCCGAGCCGTTCGATACCAAATGACGTTTCAGACAAAGCCACACTCTTTCGTGTGGCTTCTTCAACCTTCTTCTGGAGTGTACAGCTGCTGGCATATGCTGATGATATTGACATCACTGACCTTAACAACCGCGCCGTTAGATTGGATAAGGCAGCGAAGCAAATGGGTCTGGTGGTGAACGAGGGCAAGATGAAATATCTCCAGTCATCAAAAAAACAGTCGTCGCGACTTGGCACCCACGTCAATGTTGACAGTCATAACTTCGAAGTTGTAGATAATTTCGTCTACTTAGGAACCAGCAAAAACCCCAACAAAAACGTCAGCATCGAAATCCAACGCAGTATATCTTTCTCCAATAGGTGTTACTACGGACTAAGTAGGCAATTGAGAAGTAAAGTCCTCTCTAGACGAACAAAAACAAAACCCTCTAAGTCACTCATTATTCCCGTTGCTGTTTTAACGGTATATCAATCTCCGTTAGGATGGTAAGAGTTATACAGGTTGTCGTCGACGTCATCTAGCGGGAGGCCTAGGAAACGTGCTGTTTTGACGGGATCGGACCAAAGGGAAAAGGGTGTTAGATGAGTGGGGTTGGTAAGGCATGCAAAGAGGTGGTCAGTGTCATGCGGAGACTGATTGCATGCAGGACATATATTGGATAAGTCGGGGTCTATTCTGGACAAGTAGGAGTTCAACCCGCTACAGTGTCCAGAACGAAGCTGCGATAGGGTCATTCGCGTTTCTCGCGGCAACTCGAGCTCTTCGTCTGCGATGGGTGGTGGTTTGACTCCAAGAACGCCATTCACGGGAAGGAAGTCGGTGGAGGTGTTGACGGCTCCACTGTGAATGGCGGTCAGTACCTGTCGGAAGTCAGTTACGTCCGAAGTGCGGTCGGCGTACTGTACGACGTCGTCGACGTAGTCAAGGAAAGACCTATTGATGCTCCTAGGAGGTGGTTCCGTTCCTAGCAGGTGGCTGCAAGGGTGATTTTTACGAAAACAGGAGCTGATTTAAGAGGAGTTCATTATGCTCCTTAACTGGGAGCATAAGCGTCTCACTACGTAAGTGTTCGATGGACATCAAGAGGCATGCTGTCGTTGTCCGGAGTGCAGTATTCTAGCAGGTCTGAAGTTTCCTCAACTGCGTACCACTGCATAGAGGTTATGGAAACTTCTTCTGGTGGCTGTGGAAGTTTCTAGATGTAGAAGTTAAACAGTAGCGGGGAGAGGACACCACCCTGCGAAACCCCCTCTTTAATTCTTCTCAGTTCAGATGTTTCACCTCGAAATAGTACGGATGATTGTCGACCGCTCAAGTAGTTCCTGGTCCACCTCTTTAGTCCTGGAAGAAACGTAGTTTTTTTGATTTTCTGCAATAGAGTTGTGTGATTGACTGTGTCAAAAGCTTTTGACAAGTCCAACGCCATGAGGATCGTTCTTTCACAGGGTGGTTTCTGGTTAGGCCACGAACTATGCACTTTTCGCAATTTACGCTGGTGGTTGGCTAGGCTCAGGTGGTGAGTGAAGGACGGGAGTAGTAAGGCCTCAAGTGTCTAGCATAAGCATGTTGATTCCATCAGGGCCAATACATTTGGATGATTTGGATTTGTTGATGCCATTCTGAACCTCCTCATCGGTAAAAGTGGCGCGCAATCGTTTGGCATTTTGCGCAGCCTTCTTCTTTGGGTCCGAAGAGGCATGACCATTGAATTGGACTTCATCTAGGTGGACAAAGACATAGGTAAACAAAGCTTTGACAGTAGCCGAAAGCTTACTCACAAATACGTCCGTAGGAATGGGTAGAGCGTTGAAGGTGCTCTCAGTAAATTCTGTGAAGGAGACCCAGTTAGCTTTATTAAAGTTAACGAAGGTGCGGTTGCCCACAGAAATAAAAACGGGAAGTTTCTCAATCGAGATAATTATGGGCAGAAGAAGTCAGAGTGGGAGCTATGTTGCCTGTTTGAGCTCCTGGGGACCGTGGAGGAGCTCTGTTGGCCACTCAGGGTGAGTGGCGGCGCAGCGCGCGAACTGTGTGCCGATTGCACAGCCGTAGGGCCGCGTAACTCGTGGTCCACTCCCTATGAGTCTAACGGCCTGAGCAGGTCTTAAGATGGCTCCATCCATTGCATGTGTTACAATTGATCGCGGTGGAGTTTGGATGGAGAATTTTAGCGCAAACGCAGCAGAAAAATTGCTCCGGGTTCGGATTGGACCCAAGGCCAGCACGAGTCAGGAGGATACGGAGCAACCCTGCTGCAAGACAAAGATTAACACTTACCGATTGAATCATTATTGCATGGACGACGACAACATCTGTTGAGAATTCGAGAGAAAAATTCTACAAAAGATTTATGGTCCTTTGCGCGTTGGCCACGGCGAATATCGCATTCAATGGAACGATGAGCTATATGAAATATACGAAGACATTGACCTTTGTTGGCTAGGTCATGTGAAAAACACTTCGTTTATACACATTTATTTTACATTATATAGTACAAAAATAGTTTTAATTCAATGTTAAGAAGAGTTTTAGTATTGTGATGATGGCGGTGGTCAATGCAAGATACGAATTCATATCAGTGGAAGTGGGAACAAATGGCAGAGCATCAGATGCAGGTGTTTTCGCGCAATCCAAGTTGAAGCATTTTTATGATGAAGGGCTTCTATGTTTACCTGAGCCGGAAAAGCTACCACTGTCCGAAGATGTATTTCCATTCGTATTCGTAGGGGATGATGCATTTCCTCTCTCCAAAATCGAATGAAACCGTACAGCCGCTCTAATTTATCGATCGAACAGCAAATCTTTAACTACCAACTTTCTAGAGCTCGACGTATTGTAGAAAACGCATTTGGCATTTTAGCCAGCCGTTTTCGGGTATTTCACACTGATATAATGTTGAATCCAGAAAAAGCCACATTAATTGCAACTGCCTGTTGCTATTTACACAATTATTTAAAATTAAAAAATGAGTCAATTTATTTGAGAAACTCAAACGAAATGGATACTGGGATTACTACAAATGACTATTTGACAGATTTGGAGCCGACAAAGTGTACCAACTCTTCCAATAACGCCAAGCATGTTCGCGATAAATTTTCAGGGGTGTTGTGGAATCTGATAGTTGTCGGAATCAGAATTGAAACCGATCAAAAAAAGCAGTAGGTGTCATGAATTCAGACATTATTGGTTTGATATTCGAAACAGAATTTGTATCGGTTTTGGGTGTCACGGAAACCAATTTTATCGGTTTTGCTGTCAGAAACAAAGCGAGAAGATAATCGCACACAGATTTGAAATGCAAGTTAAGGAATCAAGTTATTTTATTGTTACGAATTAATTTATCTTTATTTCTATAAGAGAAAACATAAGAATAAAACTCGTAATATTTTAATTATTGAGTTTTGAAAAAAAAAAATGCGGATATTAAAGGGGGGGAGCCTGCTTTAGAGGCTTAATCGATTCTTTTGGAATGGAAAGAAATAATTGATTAAAACGAAATTTCTAGGGTTTATAGTTATATATTTAAACATTATCCGAAAATTTTTTGGATACGAATTCTTTGATATTCTGCCTTAGGGAAGCAATTGTTCGATGCATTTCACATGTGCATTTGTCGGACGGCGCGCAGTATGCAAGTTGCAATTTCTATCGGAAACAAAAAAGAGATTCAAATTTGTTAATAACTTATGTTCAAGTTAAACTAGGAAAATTTCAAAAACAATTGTAACATTCTAAAAAAATTTTAAAACTTGAAAAAAGTGGCCAAAAAAATTTTACTTTATGTTGTTTAAACATATGTTCAAACTTAACTTTTTATAGTTTTTTTTAGTTTAAATTGAAGATAATTTAATGCCAAAGATAATAAACTTTGCCCCAAAAATCGTAAAAATGAAAAACCGAGAAATCGCGCGCCAAAGTCTTCGCTCTCTGCCCATACATTTAAGCAAAAAAAACTTCAATTTTTTTGAAAATTCTAAAGCAGTTTCCTCCCTTAAAGAAGATTTACAAAACGTATTAAACGTAACTTAACACCCAAATGCGTCTATATTCATTCGATAAATGTTGTCTCCTAAAATCTTTCTTTAATTCGGAACTCATTAAAAACTTTAATAAGATTTCTTGCAAATGTATTCATTTGCAAGTTTTGTCACATTAGTAAACAGCTGATTCGAATATTGGTATTGCGTATGTTCGAAAAGACGAAAATCCAATCAGATTCTGTGACACCATTGAGAATCAGAATTGGTTTGCAATTCTGACTGCTAAGCAATTCTGTCTTGGATTCCACAACACACCTGTTTGTAATTACTTTAGTACAGTTGGTGCAGTGCCTTGGCAGACTAAATTTGTATAAGCTCTATTAATTTTTGTAATAACTCCAATTTTCCTCAAAATAAAGAATTATTTCTTCTCATAATATACGAGTATGTACTTACTTTTTCAATATCGATAGATTCGTCGAATGAGCAATGTGGAGAACCGAACCAGAGAGCGAACAACGAGAGCTATTGGTAATTTACGTACATGTATACACATTCTAGCTTAGTACTCTTTATACTGTGAAGCTGTGAAGACGAGACAATAAATTACCGGAGTATTATACTATACACGATTGTCTTATTACTCACGCAAACAAGTAGGTTCTTACAGTGGCGACGAGGATGGGATTATGTGTAGCAGCAGAACAGTTTCTTCAGTTGAAAAAAACTAAAATTTGTTTAATTTCTTCCACGCAAATAATAGCATCGGTTTTTCTGCATCGGATTTTTCTTGGCGAGTCAAAAGCAGCGAGTTGATATACATAGTTGATGTAATTGCGACGGAGAAGATATTTCTTTACATGTAGCAAATCAGCACAACTGTCAACTCGAAGCAACGAGTTGATACATACATACATAGTTGATGAAATAGCGAAGGAGAAAATATTTCTCTACATTCATCAAACCAGCACAACTGTCAATAAGAGACGTAGCAAACCAAAAAAAAAAAAGTAAACAAGCTAATAAGCAAAGGTTTGTTCCATTAGATTGGAAATTTGGCGAGAAAATGAAATAACCATTTGATGTTTCTTTTTTTTTAGGCCATTCAATTGGCGCAACTGAATAAGTAAAGAGGCTGCCCATTAAATTGGTTTAATTAAATTGGTTTAATTAAATTTAAAGCATTTAATTGGAAATTAAAAGCCACTGAACTGGTAAAATATACTTCTGTCCGGGGCATTAAATTGGCTAAAGAAGAAATAAAAGGAAGCAAGATGAGCGAAATTAAACCATTCCTGTGCGATAGCATTGATAGGGCGTTATTACGAAGCGAGTGGGAAAAATGGCTGAGGTCGTTTACTCTGTATCTTCAATCGGAAGATATTACAAATAAGGTAAAGCGAAGAAACAAACTGCTTCACTTAGGTGGGCCACAACTACAAGAGGTAATTTATAATATCCCTGGGGCCATTGTGGAAGTAGACACTGAACAGCCGGTCGATGTATTTAATATTTTAGTCGAGAAATTAAATAATTTCTTTTCGCCAAAACGAAACTCATCATTTGAGAGACACATATACAGAAACATAGCGCCTTTGGAGAACGAAAATTTTAACAATTTCTTGTTGCGTTTGAGGTACCAAGCTTCTAAATGCCATTTTGGCGAAAAAAAAGCGAAATAGAAGACATCGCTCTAAAGGATAAACTCATTGAGTCGTGGGCTCCACTGGAGCTTAAAAAACGCTTACTTGAAAAAGAACACGACTTGAAAGAAATTATTGATGCTTGTCAGATTCATGAGCAGATATATAAACAATCGCAGGACATGTTGCCTAAAAAAGAGGGTGAAAAAGTGAACAGGGTGGTTGCAAAATCAAAAGGGAGTCTTAGATGTTTTCGAAGCACCAATAGGGGTGAGAAAGGGTACGGAAGTTATAGCTACTTTTTATGTAATAAAAGATGGGAAACAATCTCTTCTCGGCCGAGATACTGCCATTCAACTCAAGGTATTGATATTGGGGCTTGACGTAAATAGAATTGAGAAAATTGAACCGTTTCCGAAAATTTTCAATATTAAGATAAAGCTATCGTTTGATAAGTCCATTAAACCAAACAGCCTTTACGTCGCATTCCAGTTGCCTTAGAGAAACAAGTTGAGAAGAAATTAGAAGAAGCGCTCGCCAAGGATATCATAGAGCCAGTTAGGGGTCCAACTCAGTGGATCTCACCAATTGTCGTAGTTCTAAAAGATCATGGTGAAGCCAATCAAGCTGTACTACGAGAAAACTACCCTCTGTCCACGTACGATACCTTTATGACGAAACTGAGCGAAGCAAAAATATTTTCTCGACTTGATCTTAAATGGGCGTATCACCAATTGGAACTTGAAGAATCAAGTCGAGAAATTACAACATTCATAACACATAAAGGTTTGTTTCGTTACAAAAGATGAATGTTTGGCATCAATTCCGCCCCAGAAATATTTCAGCGGGTTTTCTAGGAGCTACTCTCGACGTGTCAAAATTGCTTGAATTTTTTGGACGATATTATCGTATATGGGAAATCGGAAAAAGATCATGACTTAGCCGTTGCAAATGTACTTAAGGTTTTGAAGAACAACAATGTTTTACTCAATGATGAAAAATGCGTTTGGGGGGCAAGAAAACTTAAATTTTTGGGTCACGTATTGTCGGATGTAGGTATATTTCCGGACCCGGACAAAATTAAAACAATTTTGGAGTTTAGAGCACCGCAAACAAAAGAAGAAACAAGAAGCTTTCTTGGCCTCATCACGTACATCGGAAAATTTATACCGGATATGGCTGATACGACAGAGCCATGGGGCCCCACACAACAAAACGCTTTTGCAAAACTGAAACATCTTTTATCAAACATACCCACCTTATCATATTTTGATCCCTCAAATAAAACAAGGGTCATTGCGGATGCGAGTCCTGTGGCTTTGGGTGCAGTCCTTATACAGTTCAATTCTAACAATAACCGAATATTATTTTTTTTGCCAGTAAAAGCCTTTCGGAGGTAGAAAAAAGATATTCTCAAACAGAAAAAGAAAGTTTGGCGCTTGTATGGGCTGTCGAGAGGTTCTATTACTACTTAGTAGGACTAAACTTTGAATTGGTCACCGATTATAAGCCTCTTGAAACCATATTTAAGCCAACGTCAAAACCACCTGCGAGAATTGAACGGTGGCTATTGAGGCTTCAGTCGTTTAAATTTAAAGTTATATACCGCTCAGGAAAAGAAAATATTGCGGACTCCCTTTCGAGGTTATGCAAATTGGAAAGAGCGAAGTCCTTTGATGACAACGTAGAGAAATCTATTTTTCACATAATTTCCAATTCAACACCAACAGCATTGACCATAAGCGAGATCTCAGAGAAGGGTTCAAGGGATAAAGAAATGACTGAAGCCATGGAGTATATTAAATGTGACAGCTGGCCATCAAATACTATCAATAGATACTTTCCATTTAGACACGAATTAACAACAGTTGGTGATATAATCTTGCGCGGCACCCGGATAGTTATACCAACAGACCTACGGGCGAAGGTTTTGGAGCTAGCTCATGAAGGACACCCTGGTGAATCTGCCATGAAAAGAAGGTTGAGGGCAAAAGTGTGGTTAATTGACAGAGAAGTAGAAACCTTTGTGAAAAATTGTCGTGACTGTTTAATGGTTTCACGTCCAAATAATCCTGCGCCGATGCAAAGGCATGTATTTCCAAATGGCCCTTGGCAATGTGTAGCTACAGACCTGTTGGGACCCCTACCGAATAACGAATATCTACTCGTTTTAATTGATTATTATTCACGCTACCAAGAAATAAAATTCTTGAGGAAAATTACCTCTGATGAAATAATTAACGCTTTACAAGCAATTTTTTGTCGCTTAGGATTACCTAAATCATTAAGAGCAGATAATGGAAGACAATTTATTAGCACAGAGTTTAGAAAATATTGCAAAGATAACAACATCACCCTAATCACGACACCACCCTATTGGCCTCAAGCTAACAGCGAAGTTGAAAATATGAATAAGTCGTTGGTGAAACGCTTGAAAATCGCCCATTCAAAAAAACTTAACTATCTAAAAGAACTTGAAAAATTCATTTTAATGTATAATGTTACCCCTCATGGTCTACCGGATCCGCACCAACTGAACTGATGTTTAACCGCACGATTCGAGACAAGATACCGGGGATACAAGATGTATCTGACGATATTTTAGACTCGGCAGCGCGAGACTTGGATATGATAAATAAACACAAAGGGAAAAGGAAGGGGGATACGACCCGCAGAGCAAAACCATCTGATATAAAGCCGGGAGACAAAGTATTACTTCGCAACGTTGTGACCTCACATAAACTTACGCCCACGTTTGACTCCACGGAATACGAAGTCGTAGAGTGTTGTGAAAATGAAGTGATAGTAGCGGCTGACGGAAAACGCGTTCGTAGGAATATAAGCCAAGTTAAGAAGGTGCCACTTCATGTCCAAGGCGAAAACTCAACTCAGACTGCAGTGTCTGGAATAACACCCCCTGCCACATCCACACCTCTCCCTCAACCATCAACCACTGACAGTCACAACGAACATCGGACCAATGCCTCGGGAAGTTGCAAGCCTGACGTCGGATCCAAAATACGTTTGAAGCTTTATAATAAAGGAGGGATGTGGAGAACCGAACCAGAAAGCGAACAACGAGAGCCTACCAATACCGAGTAAATTACGTACATGTATACACATTCTAGTTCAGTACTCTTTATACTGTGAAGACGAGACAATAAATTACCGGAGTATTATACTATACACGATTGTCTTATTACTCACGCAAACAAGTAGGTTCTTACAAGCAAAATCCATGCGATTTAAAATAGCACCCCCCGATTTCGGAGTTAAAATGGATATGAACGGATAGAGGAGGTCCTCCAGATCAAGAATATATATGTACATACATATATGTATAGTTGCCGCTGACTTGTGGTTTTTGAGATGATTGCATTTAAAAATCAAAAAATCAACTATTTAAAATGCGTTTTTCTCCGATTTATAATACATTTTACACTAATCTTTTTAACTTTTATATCCACTAACACTTCGCTAATTCGTTTCTAATCATTTATTTTATAATAGTGCAAAAATAACTTTAATTCCATATCAAACTTTAGTTAAAATCCATTTATTCATAAACTAAAAAAATTGTTGTAAACAAGCAATAAATTAGTGTTACCATATATTGTAATGGAATCAAAATAAGAAAAAAGAAAGATTATGACGTCATAACTAAATTCATTATCGTGTGATGAGTAATGTAAAATCTTTCAGAATTCTCATAATAAATCCCTATGGGATGATGGGATAGATTGATGGGAGAAACACGCATTTTAAATAGTTGAATTTTTGAACTTTAAAAGCAAATGAGTAGAATGCCGAAGATGATTTGACGCTGCTGGTGATCCGCGCATCGATATCAAAAAGTATAAATCGCGGTGGAATAGCGTAGGAATCGACGCGGCAGTGTCGATGCGAAACTTGGTAGCGAATTGTCTGTGCGAATTATGATGTGCGGGGATTGTGTGACGAATTGTGTCGAACGAATTGTTGACGTGCGAATTGTATGAGACGAATGAAAGTCCCATCCCGATGTCCATCTTTTTTGTTGAGTGGGTAGAGGTGTGGTGAGTTGTGTTGGTGTGGTGATGTAAATGTATGGTGCCATCGGATGTGGTGTATTAACACTTTGAGCCCCGCGTGCCCACCAGTGATCATTTTTTTTTCTGCACCGCATGCTGACAAAGAGTTGTGCTTTAGTTGACAAGCTAGTTTGTTTGTTTTTATTTTATTGATTGTTTACTTAGTATTATTGATTTTTTGCGATTGAGGTGACTTTGTGATATTTATTTTTGATAACCCAAATGCATTTTTGTTGTTTTTTTCCTTTTTTTTATGACCACCGGTGGTCATATTGTCCCATAATGAAAATCCACCAATGTCCACGGGTGGTCACATTGTCCCAAATCGTCAAAACATAAATATCCACCGGTGGTACACGCGGGGCTCCAGTTTTGCGCCAGGTAGAGTGGGATACACATGCGGGGAGATGCTTATTAGTGCCCATACACGAGCACACAAGTGCGTTCGATCGGTATGAATTCGTTTGCCCATACACGACACACAAATCCATTTTGCGTTCGTCCTTCACAGAGTTAACATGTGCGACAGGCAAGCGGAACATTTCTTGGAATTTATTTCTAATGTAGCATTTTTATCTATTTCATTGTATTTCGTTAATAAGTTATTCCAACTTTTATTTTTCTTACACTATGTATATGTATGAGCGCTTAAGCAAAAAGCGAAAACTTTGAAGCGTGATTTCTCGGTTTTTCATTTTTACGATTATTCTTAATTGGCGGGCAGGATAGAAAAAAAAAGGGGGAAACTTTAGTATACCATCCCACGATTTCAGGGTTAAAAGTGGTATGGTTAGATAGTGCTGATGCTCCAGATTAAGAATATATATAATTATTGCCGCCGCAAACTTGTAGTTTTCGAGATATTTGCATTTAAAGTTGAAAATTTTGCAAATTTAATTTTGCAATTTCTCGACTTATGGTTAGTTTTTCTTCCGTATTATGCACTTTTTATACACTTACAATTCACTACAATATTTCTACATATTTATTTTTTATTAATATTTTAGATATTTGCTTAAAATAAGCATTTTATATTTTACATAAATATTACTACACGCACAATAACAATAAGTGTTCCGTGTTGTCAAATAATAATAATACATATATTTTTAATCGGAGCATCAGCACTATCCAACCATACCACTTTTAACCCTGAAATCGTGGGATGGTATACTAAAGCCGACCCAAAAAAAGCTAAACGTCGTATGGAATTAGGGCAAAGTTTATTATCATTGACATAAAATTATCTTATATTTAAACTAAAAAAAAATTAAGAAAAGTCAAGTTGTAACATATTTTTAAACAGCATAAAGTAAAATTCCTTTGATCAAAAGCCACTATTTATTCAATTTTTAATAAAATTTTATATTTCACACTTTTTTTGGAATTTTCTTAGTTTAACTAGAAGATAAATTAATAAAAAAATATGAATCTCTTTGAATTTTTTGTTTCCGATAGAAATTGCGACCCGCATCCTGCCCGCCGTTCGAAAAATATACATGCGAGATGCATCGGCTAATTGCTTCCCAAAGGCAGAATATCAAAGATTCCGTATCCAAAAAATTTGTGAAAGATGTTCAAATATATAACTATAAAGCCTAGAAATTTCGCTTGAATCAATTATTTCTTTCCTTTCCAAAAAAATCCTCAAAAAAAAATCGATTTTTTGAAGCCTCGAAAGCAGGCTCTCCCCTTAACACTTGCCATACATGATAAACATGTTCGCGCACCGATCGTAAAAAGTCAAACATTTTCGCGAACATGGATCGGTACGGGAAAATCCCATACACGATAAACCGCAAGCGCACACATACCGATCGAACGCACTTGTGTGCTCGTGTATGGGCGCTTTAAGTCATTTAAACAGCAAATATCTCAAAAACCATAAGTCAGCGGCAACTGTAAATATATATTTGGGGAATGTTTAGTTCAGTATCTCATTTTGAAGAGGTTTTGCGCAAAGGGGGAGGGGGCTGGGGGCGATTTTTTATTCCAAATTTTCGTTATATGGACGTATTTTGTTAATACTTTCAACCTTCGATCCGAAACGAGTCCTATGTAAAGTAACCCATATGTATATAAGACCTACCATTTTGATTTGTTGGGTTATTACTGTCTTCCTTTTGTGCTTATTCAGTAATTTTGCTTACATTTCAAGGAACAGTATAACACGTAATTGAAAGCTGTTTTATTTATTAAATTGTACATAAAATTGCAACTTAAAATTCATAATTTATCATTAATTCAATTAAATATATTTCAAAGAATGTGTGTGTGTTAAATTGGTTAAATTTTTTGCAAGCAGTGCAACAAAAACCTCAAAAGAAAAGAGAGCCATTATTTGAGCAAATGTGAAAATGTGCGTTTTTCGCTTACTTATATCTAAAAAAACGGCACAATTCCGATTTCTTTGGCGCCGCGATTTGAAGGTACCGTTGGAAAGAGGAAGTCCTCCTGATTAAAAAATATACAGGGTTTTAGGTACCGCAAACGCTTAGTTTACGAGATATTCGACCTTAAAGTTCAAAAATTCCCAAAATTCGAGCATTTCAACAAGCTATTTTACCGCATTAACCACCACCACCATACCACCACACTTTACTCACATTTTTCACTTCAAATTAATTAATTTAAACTATAAACTTTTAAATAAATCCACATTTTACACTTTTAACAGTTTTTTTACCGAAGAAATCTTTATTTTAAAAATTACATTTTACACTCGTAGTGAACATCATGTGTGTGCTAAAATTACGACGAAATGGAGCGCTGCCATGTGATAATAAGGAAATTCGCTGAAATGCCTTTTTTTCCCAAAAATTCCTCTATCCATTCATATGGATATGTTCTTTATTTAATTTAATAAACAAATATGTAATATTATATACTAATATTATATAATAATATTTAACCATTTTATAATGGAAACTCAAACTTTGTTTGAATATTAGTGCAAGATAACCAAAAAATATAACCACTTTATAACGAAACTCAATATATTTTTTTTATTTTAACGCAGAAAGCAGTACTACGCGAAAGTACTTCAGTCACCCCGGATATTCGCTCGACCAGGGTTATTTTTTTAAAGCGCGGCCGAAGGCCGCCAACGCAGAAAGGAGTACTACGCAAAAGTACTTCAGTCACCCCGGGTATTCGCTCGACCAGGGTTATTTTTTTAAAGCGGCCGAAGGCCGCCAACGCAGAAAACAGTACTACGCGAAAGTACTTCAGTCACCCCGATATGATATATATTTTACAATATTATATTATAGATTTTTACTTCTTTATTTTTATTAAACATAAATCGCATATTATACATATACATACATATGTATAGTATATATATATACATATGTATATATACATGTGTATATGGAACAAGTTTTCACAACTCAATATTATAACTTGAAAACTGTTGGAAAGTATTTTTTATTATAATTAATATAGAAAAAAGAATCACGCAAAAGGACAAACAAAGAAAAATCGTTAAGAATCCTAAAAATTTGGTGTTTGAGATGTGGCAACGCTCGTTTTCCTCATAATTGTAAACAATCTAGCTTTTGCAACGATGAGTGTTCTAAGTGATTTTTAAATTAATAAATATAGGTAAAATATTACAAAATAAAAGCGAAATGTGAACTTATTTCAATCTTTAAAGTGTATATTTAAATATAACAAGAGGAAAATGTGAAAAAATTTAGAGAAACATAGAGAAATAACATTTTTCTTACTGCAAATTTTTGAATTTTTAAACGTGAATATTTCAAAAAATATTAGTTATTTTTACATTATTTTTGGATATTCCTCCTCTGGAGAAGCAACTCTATCCGCACATACCCCATTTATATGGAAATTCGTTTTTTTTACCCCGCCGCCAAAGTAATCGGAATCGTGCCTAAAAAACAAATTATCATTTAACAATAAATTTACATTTAAACCAAAGTTTAATTCATTGGCTATCCGTGCTATATAAATTTAAAAAAATCCGTGCACGCATTTAAGAGGAATAACCAATGAAAATGAGATACTAAAGTAAACCCAACTCATATATTTTCTTAATCTAAAGGACCTCCTTTATCCGTACGTACCCATTGCAACACCGAAATTGGGGATGCTATTCTAAAATATAGCCAAATCGACTCAGCTCAACATACTGAACAACCCCTATTTATGAAATTGATATCTCGAAAACTATAATTTTGCGGCAGCTATAATTATATATGTACATATATTCTAAAATAAAGTTTCCTCTAGTTTCATCATATATTCAAAGTCCAAGATATAATAATTTATTAACCGTAATAAATGTTGGGGGTTAATTTAAATGTCCAAAAACTCGTTTTTTGTTTGATCATCATATATTCAAAGTCCAAGATAAAATAATTTTTTAATCGTATTAAATGTGTGGGGTTTTAATTTAAATGTCCAAAAACTCGTTTTGTTCGATCGACTAGAGACTGTGATGTCAACAGTAACTAGTCACAAATTCACACTTTATCTCTTTATGTCTGAATTAGTGATTAGAGACTACTTACAGAATTGCGCTACAAAACATATCACATCACAAAAATATGGTGAATATTTGACAAATTATAATATGCAGATGCATATGCAAATAGGTATATATACGGAAGGAAAAAACTTAAACCGCTCTTTGCCCTATAGGTTGATAGTACATTTTTATCTTTAAATAATGAGAAGACTGTTTATAAATTACCTTATCAATTCTCAACACAGAAGCGCCAAAATCTGCCAGAATTTTTCCGCAAAAAGGACCTGGGGCGAGACCCACAAATTCCAAAACCATCACATCTTTTAGGGGCATTATTTACAAAGTAAAGGTACATTCAACATATGCACCTGTATTATGCCTTTCCGACTGCTGAGATGCAAGCCTTACATCGATTATTGTAAAATATCGAGGCATGGTCGATAGTTCTTTATTTAACTACTCTGGAAAAAGGGTATGTTTTAGTAAACGTGTAAGCTTGTGGACTTGTTATTGCTCACTTTTGCAAACGTGAAACGGCAATATTACGATTCTTGCGGCGCCGCGATTTCATGGTACGGATGGATAGAAGAGGTCCTCACGATTAAAAAATGTATACACATATACCGTCCTCAGACTTATAGTTTTCGAGATATTTCACTTTAAAGTTCAAAAATTTGTTAAAACAATGCTCGTTATTTCACTATGTTTAACCCACTTTTCACACATTTTTTAATTAATATATATTTAATTACACTGTAGACATTCGTATATATCAAAAATTTATTTTAATTGTATATTTTTTTAGAAAATAAATATACTTTAAAACAGTTTTGCACATTCGAAGTTTCAAGCGATTTGTGTGTTTACATTTGTGACAAATAGCAGTGTTGCCATACTTTGTGTCCTGAATATATAATCAAAAATTTGTTTTATATATTTATATGATATATTTATATAACATAAAAAATAAAACAATGCGTTTTTATAAGCAGCACTATGTGCTTCTGTTGAGCTTTATTACAAAACTAACTACACTTAACTTTAAGGTTTATAATCTAACCTATGCTTGAGCCGGCCTACGTGACCAAAGATGCTTGGTCAGCTAAAAGGGTTTGCGCGTGTAGCGCTCACCTGCAGCTATTTGGTTTTGGGGGAGAAGACATGGTTGCGCGTGTTTCGCTCACTTAAGAATTTAGCGGATGCGCGTTTAGCGCAGTTGCACTTTTGGTTGTAATAGGACTCCAAAGTATGCAAACGGTTTGTATGTTTCTAGCATATAATGTGGGAATGGAATTTATGTAGAAGTTCATAAAATATTGTGTTAACTCCTCCCTCCGAAATATCAAGCGTCCCCGCTTGATTAATTAAAAAAATGGGATGTCGTTAAGACTTCTATGCTGCGTCCTTTTAATTACTGGCATTTGAAATGATTCCGGTTTGCTAATAATTATTTCAGGCTTTACGCGCTTTTTGCATCTGAAAATTGCAATTATGGTAAGTACTAGGGCTAATAGCCCAAAATGAGTGAATAAACTGGATTTCACTAAAAGATTCAGAGAACTTATTTTTTTAATGTTTTTTATATTAAGCTCTTTCATAAGTTTTAAGGATAGAACTTCCTCGAACTCTGAATTTGAGTTTGAATGTTGGATTAAAGCAGGCAGTGGTCTCAAGCTATGTTGTTCTAAAGTTGTAAAATTCATGTTATTTATTCTTATAGTTTCATTAAAGATTCTTATCAAATATGATCCTCTTAATTTTCTAGTATTATTATTTGCAGTAATATTTCCTTCGAAATTATTTAAAAGTATTAATCCATTATTTATTTCTACAATATTTTTAACATGTTCCGTATTTGTTACGGTGCACTTATATGGTTTATTCCTTATTAAATTTTTTATACAATTTTCGTTTTCCAAATTAACAATTTGGGTTTGTTTGCAAATTTGTTTTACAATCTTTTTCTATACTATAATATTCTTCATTACATTTCAGTATTTTTCAAAATTTATCTTTAAAATAGTGTCAAAGGCTTAGAAGGTTAGGATTCATTTCATTTATTATTTTACAATCTTTTTCTATACCATAATATTCTTCATTACATTTCAGTATTTTTTCAAAATTTATCTTTAAAATAGTTTCGTTTTTACTTAAAGGCTTAATTATAATAGATTTGCAAATTTCTTTACCGGTTTTCGGTATTTTTATCATATAAATTAGTAAGTTTTGTTTTACAGCAATTTGAACATCTGCAAAATTCAGAGATTCTTCTAACGAACCAAATTGCAGATTCTCTTCGATAAAAATTTTATTTATTCTATGAGCTTCTTGATTGTTAATAATAACTGAGTTAATAATGTTCGCTTTAGTTAAATGAATTGCTCTTTTAATATTTTCTAACTCATCTTTGATTATGTCAATTTTAAATTTATATTTAAGTATTAGGGCGGTTTGAAATTCGTTACTACTTCCTAGAGACTTTATTATTGAGTTGCTAATTTCTGTTATATTGTTTATTCTTTCTAAAATGTTTTTGTTGATTATTAATTGTTGGTTGTTATTCTCGATTACTTCTTTAAATTTGCTGTTGATGGCTATTAAATCGTCATGGTCGGGGTTGCCAGCTATCCATTTCCAGGCTGATCCTATGTAGTCTAGTGATCTTTTGTTTTTGTATTTAGGTAAAATGTTATTAATTGTTATGTTGATATTACTGATTTCGTCTGTTATAAATGGGTAAAGAGGGTTGTTAGCTGGAATGTTTCGTATGAAGTTTCTGTTCAGTTCCCGTAATATTGTAGAGTATTCTGTTATGTTTGTCATGTGGATAATCCGGTATGTTCCTGTTTGAATTTTGCCAATTCCTTCTCCATCATTACGATTTCTGACTGAGTGTAATCTAACACCTCAACCGAACCATCGCTTAAAATAAAGTTCAGGAAAAAGAGAGATCTAAAAATAATAAAAATGTTCTGAGTTAGTTTCGTATGCGGTCCTTGTGAACTATTTTGCCTGATTCTGTTTTTACAGTGGAATGTCTGTTTTCCTTAACTATTTCCTCTTTGTACCTTTTTGAAAGTTTTGTTCCTAATCTTTTATTCTGTTTAACAAAAATTTTGTCTCCTGTTCTATAGTCAATAGTTTCCTTTCTATATTTGTTATGATATTGCAAGTCCTTTTCCTGTTTCTCTTTTAATTTTTCTAGAACCTTTTTCATAGTTTCTTCTCTGTTAGTGGCATTTGAGGTAGGTCTACCGAAGAATATGTCAACGGGTTTTTTTCCTGTAACAGAATGAACAGAATGGTTGTATTCGTTTACAGACCATTCCATTAATTCGTCGAAATTTTTATCAGAGTGTTCCTGTTTTAAGCATCTCATAATTTCTGATATTATTGAATGGAACCGTTCTATTTGTCCACTCACCTCGCTTTTATAGGGTGGTGCAGTGAATATTTTTATATTAAATTCGTTTTCTAACATGAATTTTATTGGTTGAGAATTAAATGTCCTTTCGTTATCGAAAACTATAGCCTTCGGAATTCCAAAATAAAATATTATTTCTCTTAAGTGTTTTTTTATACTGTCTATACTTTTCCCGTCTATTTTCTTTATAATGGCTAATTTGGAAAACTTGTCAATAGAAGTCAGTACTTTATGTTTGTCTGTTGAGAAAATGTCTATGTGAATAGTATGCCCTGAATATTCTGGTAAGGGTGTAGCTCCTAATTTTACATTGTTTGGGTGGCGATCATATTTATTTTCTTTACAAACTTTGCATAATTTTGTTATTTTTTTCGACATAGCGGGGAAATAATATTTTTCCAAAATCTGTAGCTTATTTTCTTTTTCGTTTCTGTGAGCACGATTATGTTCCTCGATTATTATTTTATCTTGGGCCTCGGTCTGAGTAATATCTTCAACTACTATTTGTGTGAAACGAATTTTGTAATTTGCGAAATGTAGAGGGTAGATTGATTGGATTTTTAGCATAATGTGCTCTGTGGTTTTTATACCATTGATTACCGATGGATTAAGATATTTCTTTAAAAGCGATTTTAGCGATTCTTCATTGTAGGTTGTTTCAGTTATTAAGTGCCTATGGTACGTAGGGAAAACTATTTCGAATTTGTATGAATTTTTGGAATCTTCTGATATGAAAATTTGGTTCTTGAAGACGTCAATGGGTATTTCTACTGAAGAAATTAAATTTTCGGAAGAGCTGTCACTACTGTGGACAGTCATTGAATTTAAGTTAGCGATTGGTGGTCGTGAGAGTAGGTCTGCGACAATGTTTGTGTTGCCTGGTTTATAAATGATTTCGTGGTTATATTCTTCCAATTGTGCCTTCCATCTCTTCATTTTTGAATTAGTATTTTTGTTGCTGAGAGCAAAGGTCAATGGTTGGTGATCAGTGTAAATCTTAACCTTTTTTGATCCGTATAGGAAGCATTTCAGGGACTGTAGTGCCCAAATTATTGCCAACATTTCTTTTTCATTGGCGGCAAAAGTTTCCTCTGCTCTGCTTAGAGTTCTTGACAGAAAGGATATTGGCCTACCGTCTTGGGAAAGTACGGCTCCTAGAGCGTAATTTGAAGCAACCGTGGTAAGCTCAAAAGCTTTTTCGAAATCTGGATAGTGAAGTATAACATCGTCTGACGTCAAGCAATTTTTCAGGTCTTTAAAAGCTTCTACTTGTTGTGCTGTTAGATTTAAAAGTGTCCTTTTAGACTGATTCTTGGAAACTCTTCCAAGCTCTCCTCTCAGTATTTCAGTCAGGGGTTTTGCAATTTGTGCGTACGCCTTTATAAATCTGCGATAATGTCCGGTCATTCCTAAAAAGGAGCGTAAATCATGGACAGTTTTGGGCCGTGGAAAATTTATTATAGCTTCTATCTTTTTTTGTGTAGTGCGAATTCCATTTTGGCCAACTATTATACCGAGGAACTCGATTTCCTTTTTGATAAATTCACATTTATCGAACTGTACCTTTAAATGCGCTTTTTCGAGAGTGTCAAATATAATTGCAAGATTTCTAAAATGATCTTCTTTACTTTTGCTAAAGATAATTATGTCGTCAACATAAACGTAGCACCGAACGCCGATGTGTTTCCGTAGCACATCATCCAAAGTGCGTTGGAAAATGGCAGGCGCATTTCTTAAGCCGAATGGAAGTCGAGTAAATTCGAATTTCCCATTGGCAATAGAGAAGGCGGTCTTCTCAATATCTGCTTCGTTGAGAGCAATCTGATGGAATCCACTCTTAAGGTCAATTGTAGAAAAATACTTATTTGATCCTAGATTAGTTAGAATAGTGGTAACATCTGGAATGGGATATTTATCTGGTATGGTATCCTCGTTCAATTTACGATAGTCGATAACCATACGAAATTTTTTTAATCCTGAGGCGTCTTCTTTCTTCGGTACGACCCATACCGGAGAATTGTAGGGAGATTTCGATGGTCGAATAATGCCATCTTTAAGTAATTCCTCAATTTGTTTGTCTATTTCTTTTTTTAAAGGCATTGGATAGGGGTAAGTTTTGGAATATATTGGTCTATCGCTTTTAGTCCTAATTTCGGCTTTAACGTTCGTGACATATATTAATTTTTTATCTGGTTCAGCAAATAATGTTGGCCAAGAGTTAAAGAGTTGTTTTAATCTTTCGTTATCTTCGGGACTCAAATGATTTAGCCTTAATGTAGTGTGTGCAATAGAGTTAATTGCTAACTGGTGGATGGGGTATTCATATTTATTGAGTAATGTAAAATAGTTCTCCTTAGTAAAAATTACTGCGTTTAAACTTTTCATTGTATCGTTACCTATTATGGCATCAAAGGTTCTTAACTTGGGCAAAATGTGAAATTTTAATTTACCTACTTCATCACCGAAAACACTGATATTAGCATGATGAGTAATTTTGACGGGTCCACCAACAGAATTTGCAATGAAGGGTTTGTTCGGAATGGGGTTCCTAATATAAGTTGGACTAATATAATTTTTGTTCGATCCGGTATCTAATAAAAATTTTAGTTCATTGCCATTTTTCATTTTGAAACGATAGTATGGCAATGAGGAGTTTAGTCTAAAAAATTGATATTGTCACTAGGGGTTGCTTCGATCTCTTCTTGTTCTTCGTTGTATTCGGGTTGGTAGTCCTGTGAAGACTCGTAGTACCCTTCAGGATATTCTAATATTTCATTATTGTATTCTATTGGGTCAGTTTCTGTAACTTCAGTATTGTAGATCCGTTGCATTTTATTAGGAGTCTGTATTATCTGTGATGGTGGTCTCTTACTAGCTTGATTATTATTAGCCTGCGCTGGTCCATTACTAAATGCTTGTGGTTTGTTACTGAATGTTTGCTGCCTATTATAAAATGTTTGATTTTGTTGATACTGAGGCCTATTCTGATAATTTATTTGCTTCGTTTGAACAGAGCGATCAACTTCCATTGGTGTAGGAGGTTTTGGAGGAAGAGGTGGTCTAAAGTTTGGTTGCACTGTGACGTAGTGTCGGTTTTGTCCGTACTGTTGATACGAATTTGGTCTAAGGGATTGGTTGTGAACATTTGTAAGTTCTGGGTAAAAGGGTCTTACTTGGGGTTTGAATGAGTATGACCTTGGTTGATTGTGGCTAATGGGTTGATTGTGACTAATAGGTTTGGTATTGGTCGGCAAGCGACTGATACTATTTGTATGGTTCGTCCTGTAATTCATGTTGCCTAATTTGAGACACATATTGAGAGCCTGTGGTAAACTGGTTGGTTCCTTTACACTTAACAGACTGGATAAGTTACCGTTCAGACCTCTTATAAATGTGTCGAGTGCCTTTTCTCTATATGTCGTTTTCATGGCATACAAAGCTTCTTCACCTAACTCCAGGCAATCGATTTTGTCTAGGATAAGCGAGAGATATTGATAAACTTGTTGATAAAATTCTTCAACAGTGCTACCCCGTTGTGCAAGTGTTGTCATTTGATATTCCAACGTGCTAACGTCTCTCTTGTCTGAGTAATGTAACATCAGACATTTTTTTATCTTACCCCAATTTAATGGGGTGCGGTAAGACTCAAGGGCCGTGTCAGCTTCGCCAACTATCTTGTGTCTTATTGTATGCAGGATAGCAAAATATTTTGGGGTGTTCTTATTCTGTCCGTATATTAATAATATTCTATCTACCGATTTCCGCCGTGAACTGAATTCTCCGTTTTTACCCGAAAATTCTCTTAAACATTTTACCACATCCGGAACTCTTTCGGATGCGTCCACGTTAATGCTAAAATCTACAGGATGTTCAACTTCTTCTTCGATTTGTGGGTGTAATATGGTCGAAACTGTTTCCGATATTAACGAAACGAGTTCTCTTTTTTGATTAGGAGTGAAAGTGGAAGGGATGTTAGGAGAGGAAACGTTAGTGCTGGATGAGTGCAGATTTAATCTCGACAATGTCGATGCTATTTGTTCTTCCTGACTCATTTTGTTCACTTGTTTCTGATTATTTAAATAAATTTTTTTTTTTTTTTTTTTTTACAGTGTTAACTTTTCTTTTGTTATAACAATAATTATTTCCTTTCACATAACCTTACTTACTAATAATCTTAATATCAAACTTACATAAATATCATTTGCATTTTCCTGTGTTGATAATGTTTCCTCCTTTGTGTGATTAATTTAGATTTCTCCTCTTGTAGTGGTATTTGTTGTATTGGTTCTATTTGATGAATTAATTTAAATCTTTCCTCTTGTAGTTGTATTTGTTGTATTGGTTGTATTTGATGAATTAACTTAAATCTTTCCTCTAGGAGTTGTATTTGTTGTATTGGTTGTATTTGATGAATTAATTTAAATCTTTCCTTTTATAGTTGTATTATTTTACACTTGTTTAATTTATTCTAAATTTCCCCGTCACGCACTTTTTGTTCAATGTATTTGTATTTAGCTTATGCTTTTCGTTCGGCTGGGTTGATACTGCCCGTCCTTTTTCCGAAAGGTACTAAGGGGCCGAGTACGAAATGTTATTTAGGTTTCGTCCGCGAGTATAAAAAATATTATTATTTTTTCCTCACGGTCCCTGCTCGGGCGCCACATAAAAAATAAAACAATGCGTTTTTATAAGCAGCACTATGTGCTTCTGTTGAGCTTTATTACAAAACTAACTACACTTAACTTTAAGGTTTATAATCTAACCTATGCTTGAGCCGGCCTACGTGACCAAAGATGCTTGGTCAGCTAAAAGGGTTTGCGCGTGTAGCGCTGACCTGCAGCGATTTGGTTTTGGGGGAGAAGACATGGTTGCGCGTGTTTCGCTCACTTAAGAATTTAGCGGATGCGCGTTTAGCGCAGTTTCACTTTTGGTTGTAATAGGACTCCAAAGTATGCAAACGGTTTGTATGTTTCTAGCATATAATGTGGGAATGGAATTTATGTAGAAGCTCATAAAATATTGTGTTAACTTATATACATATAATAAATATAAATATATAAATAATATACTATGAATATCCCGGTGTTCGATCGATGAGGGTTATTTTTTTTTGAAGCGAGGCCGGAGGCCGCCAGTGCAGAAAGTAGTTCGACACAAAGGAACTATGAATACCCCGGTGTTCGATCGATGAGGGTTATTTTTTTTGAAACGCGACCGAAGGCCGCCAGTGCAGAAAGTAGTTCGACTCAAAGGAATATTATTTTTTATCTTTATTTATCAATTAACATAATATACAAAGACCATTTGTTCCATTTTCTTTATATATGTTAAACAGACACATTTTGAACAGTTTTTTAAAAGACAATATGTGGTAACACTGGTATTTGTCATGACATGTAAAGAAAAACAAAACAAAACAAAACAAAATAAGAGTGAATTGCATGTAAAATTGTGGAACTTTGAAGTTAAATATCTCGAAAACTATGCGTATGAGGACGGTATATATGTATATATTTTTTAATCCTGAGGACCTCCCCTATCCATTGGTACCATCAAATCGCGGCGCCGCAAGAATCGTAATCGTGCCCGTCAAACTACAGGGGTATCCTCTTGCTTTTTCAAAAACCTTGCTCGGATTGCAGAAAATTATTTATAATGGTTATAAAATATGTCAGACCAAAACAACAAAAAAAAAACTTTTTTTACCAATTTCAGCAAAAATTGCTAAAATGTGTCCTTATTACGATCAGCTGAAGGAAATATTTGGAAAGCAGTTACCGGCCATCCAACCGTTACTGGTTGCAAGTAACCTTCCTACGCCTCAGCTGCGTCCAGCTAGTCCTGCACCAGAATTCGAAGTAGAATTCTTGGAAGAAGTATGTGTATCTGTGACATACATGGTTTTTTCGCTAGTGATATTTTATTATTAATGAAAATAATTTTTGTAAATTAATTAACTCTGACTGACTAAATTAATAGAGTAAAATATCGTGTTGTGAACATACATTTTTTAGTTACTAATACTACTGGTAATGTGTCAATCTGATTATCAACATGCCACCTAAAAAGCTAATTGTAAACAACACAGAAAACACCAAAGGATTGAGATGCTCTATGTGCCAGAAGTGGTTTCATTCCAGATGTCTGAACCTCAGTAATGCTGAATTTGACGCAATAGCAACAAACATCAAGGTAAATCGTATCTTATGGAGGTGTCTGGAATGCAATGATTTGGAGGTTAGTGTAAGACATTCTGATGACTCGGAGGATGAAAGGAGAATGACAACGTTGATAGACTTGAAATAGTCCTAAAAAAAAAACAATTTGAAGAATTTGCCAAACAATTTTATGACAATCTTGAAAACTTTAAATCATCTATTAGTGAAAGTATCACCGGGTTAAAAAAAAGAAGTTAAAGCGCTCGCCAAGCAACATGCCATCACCGATAAAAAATGCACGAGTCTGAGTGACCATATTACAACTATTGAAAAGAATTTACAAAATCCTACAAAATATCATCATCATCACCATCTTCTCCTGAGGACATCATAAAAGAAATTAATGATCGTAAGATCAAACGTCATCGCTCTTGGAATTTCAGAGTCAACCAAGATGGAAGGAAGATGATAAAGTATCACTCTCAAAAATTTTCGCTCGCTCAGTGAAAAGGAAGAAACCCGAAGCTCTTCAAGTGTATTATCAAAACACGCGGAGGCTCCGAACAAACTTAAATAAATTTTTCACAGCGTCTGCCGTCAGTAATATCGACCTCATTTGTATTACTGAATCATGGTTACACCCATCGATTCACGATGGCGAACTAATCGACAGCACTTACACAATTTTTCGGCACGATTGGGATCCAGTTTTGCCCGGTCTAGAACGAGGTGGTGGAGTATCCATCGCAGTCAAATGCCACTTTCAACCTGAACTAATACAAATTGATCAACACAACCTAGAGCTCGTCTTCGTCAACGTAAAAGGTGCTTCCCATGATATCATTGTTGCCTGTGTCTACATGCCACCTCTCTCAAACTTTGATTCCTATACTAATCTACTCACTCTGCTCTCTTTTATAAATGATAAATTTAAAATTGCTAAACTATTACTTGTAGGCGACTTCAATTTGCCTAGTAGTGTCCCCCGTGCGGACTGTGAAAGGATTCTTCAAGATGGTTTAGCTTTACTTGATTGCACTCAATTAAACAACACAAGCAACTGTGATAACACTTTTCTGGATCTCTGTTACAGTAATATTGAAATTAGTGTTGATAAAACCCTACCATTTGTTGAAGAGGACAAATATCATTCGGTTCTCTCTATCAGTCTTAATTTTCGACCTAATCTTACATCACCGAGTTCACCTACATACTCCTTCAAGAAAGCCGATTATCATAATCTCAACGTTTTTAACAGGTTAACTGGGTAGAAATGTATGAAACAGACACTATCGACAATGAAATTGCTTGGTTTTATAACAAGCTAGAGGAAGGCATTACCCTATATGTGCCTGTACATAAGAATTATGCCAGTAATTACCCTAATTGGTTCTCTTTTGAGCTTATCAACAGAATTAAAGTCAAAAATGCGGGTCACTCACAATACAAGAACTATAATAATCAACGAGATTACGCTCGCTTCCGCATGTTAAGGCGGGATTGCAAAACTTTAAGTATTGAATGCTACAGAAAATATGTTGACAAAATAGAGAACATGGTTCAGTCTGACACAAGTGCGTTCTGGAAGTTCATCAAGGATAAGAAGTACAATAGTGTGAACATTCCATCTGAGATGTCATGGCTTGATCAATCTGCTACCACTGGTGAATCAATCAGTAACCTGTTTGTCTCATACTTCAAAACAACATTCACTGATGATAACAATAATGATCGAATTAACAAAAATACAGTGATCAATAACCCAAAAACCAATCTCGATAATCTGGAAATCAAATGTGAAGATGTTCTGAAACAAATACTCAAGCTGAACCCTAACAAAGGTGCTGGACCTGACGATATACCTAATGTTTTCCTTAGAAACTGCGATACTATGCTCTATGAGCCTATCATTCACATATTCAATAGATCTTTGCAGCTTGGCAACTTCCCTAGCGCATGGAAGCTGTCGTATGTCAGTCCAATCTTCAAAAGTGGCCAGAGAACTGATGTTTCCAACTACAGGCCTATATACATTCAATCAGCGTTGGCAAAACTATTTGAAAAGCTGGTCCTCACTCAACTTACTGCTGCCTTTAAAGATATCATCACGACAAGACAGCACGGATTCACAGGTGGCAGATCAACCACGTCCAATCATTTCTCTTTCACTAATTTCCTACTCAACACTTTGAATGATGGTCTCAAGGTTCACTCCATATATACTGACTTTAGCAAAGCCTTTGATCTTGTAAATCACATAATTCTTGTTTCTAAGCTTCAAGTCTACGGAGTCGACGGCAATGCCTTGGATTGGTTATATTCGTACCTGCAAGTTAGAGTTGATGGATACTTGTCTTGTCGGATGGTGAGCGACACAAGGCGAGTGAAGTGGAAGTGTTTTTTTTACGTTCTTGATTTTTCTTGGATTAATCCCAATTTTCACAGTGACAGCACATAGATTTTGTCTTGGTACTTACTGGAAGTCCGGAGGATTCAAGTGGACAATAAGCCTAGAGAAATTGCTAAGTACAGTTTGTTTTAAATAAAAATTCATTTGTACATAACTGTACTTTTTCTTGGCAAACTTGCAAATTTTTTAGTTTTAAGTTTTTTTTTCCATTTCCCCTACTAACAGCAAATCACAGCAACACGTGCACATATTTTTTTTATGCCGTTTTGTTTTGATTAATCAGCTGTTCTCCGTTTTCGCTTTCTCCCTTTTTGTTTTGCTTTTGGGTTAGGCGTTGCCAACCATTGAAAATATAAGTATGGTTTTAGCGGTAGGGATTGAACCTACTGATTGACAGGTGTAGCCAGACTATTTTCTCACTGAGGCATTGCCTCTGAGAATAGTATGGGCCGTACACCAGAGAATCCTTTCCGGAGGAATTCTAAAATTTTGAGAACGCCTCCTAATGGCAGGAATGAGGAATCCACTGCTGCTGGATCAACAATTAGCGATGAAACTACTGACCGAGCAAGCAGAAATGAATAGAATTCACTAAATAATGAAACTTCCGACCATTTTAACAAGCTGGGTTGTAAAATTAAAGAGTTGGAAAATATGAGGGCTGGTCAAAGGCACGTAAATCAAGCTGTGCGCGATTTACTGAGTAGCATAATGAGCCTATATAAAAAAGCCGAGAAACCGGAGAAAAAAAATATGGTTGAGAAAGCAACCCAGATATCTCATATTTTTAAAGAGATGAATACCTCAAAGCGGCTGCGTGAAGCATCGGGTGACCTACCCCTACCAAAAAAACGAAAGAAGCTACTGAGAAGGTGCAACAAGTAAACAGGGAGCCAACAAAAGTAATATAAGAAAATACTACGGGTCAACATAGCGCAGGTGAAAAATGGGTGGATGTTGTGAAAAAGAAGAAACCGATTCAGAAGAAAATTAGAACGAAACCGGACACCATCTTAATAACCAAAAAGGACGGTGCGTCTTATGCTGATATTCTTCGGAAGATAAAAAGCGACAGTGGTCTTGAAGAGCTGGGATCAAACGTGACCTATATACGGAAGAGGATGAAAGGAGACCTACTCATCGAGTTGAAAAATCAGGCAGACAAGACAGCCGAATCATTTCAAACCGTCTTAGAAAGAGCGGTGGGTGAAATGGCACTGATACAGCCAAAAACCCATAACGTTACAATAGTGTGTAAGGACTTAGACGAAATTACAACACCGGAAGAAATCTGCGAGGCACTAAAAAAAGAGTGTGGGTTTCAAAACCTGAAGAAATCAAGCGTCAAAAATATGAGGAAATCCGAAGTGGCACACAAATAGCTCTTATTTGTCTGCGCGCTCAAGACGCTAAAGTTGCACTAAAATTGGGCAAAGTGAAGATAGGGTGGTCTATGTGTCGTCTTAGAGAATACTCACCCATTACCCGATGTTTTAGGTGCTTCCAACTGGGTCATATAGCAGACAAATGTGTCAGTCAGACTGATCGGACAGCCCTCTGTACACGCTGCGGAGCTGCAGGGCACGTAGCAAACAATGAAAAAATGAGGTTGTTACAGCTAAACCTTAATCACTGCGCTACAGCACAAGATATGCTAAAACAAACAGTTCAAGAAGAGAATATAGATGTCGCCTTACTAAGCGAACCATACAGACTGCGTTCGGAGAGCACTTGGTGTAAAGATAGAGGTGGCAAGGCAGCAATATGGGCCTGCAAAGGACAAGCTTTCTCACCCCCCTCCAAAGAAGTCCATAACGGCTTTACATGGGCGAAGATACAAGGTATATATTTTGTAAGCTGCTATGCTCGTTCTAGCGCAACAATTAGAAAATTTGAAGATTTTCTCCTGGGGCTGTCTCTAGAGACCAGAAACAAATCGCCAATAATAATAGCGGGTGATTTTAACGCATGATCTACTGCTTGGGGTAGCAGAATTACAAATCACCGTGGTCGCCTCATTCTAGAACTTTTGAGTCAAGCAAACCTCACGACTCTAAACAATGGCACAAAAAATACGTTTCAAAAGGGTAATAAGGGCTCTATAATAGACCTAATGTTTGCCAACGACACGCTTAGCAGACATATTGAGTGGAAGGTATCAGATATTTACACAAATAGCGACCATATGGCTATAATCGCTAAAGTTTCGTTCTCCCAAGAAAGGGAACTGCCTCGCAAAAATCCCTCTCGAAAACGTAGTTGGCGTGAAAAGGAATTTGATACCGATGTCTTTGAGAGCGTCTGGACTGCGGTAAAGGCACCAGGCGAAGACGCCACCTACTTAGTATCCGCTGTGCAGAAGAAACTAGTTGCAGCATGCGACGCAACTATGCGCAGGACGAGATACGATAATAATCGAAAGCCGGTATTCTGGTGGAGCGACGAAATTGCCAAGCTGAGGAAGCTCTGTCAACCAGGGAGGGGAAAACGAAATCCGCCTCAGAGAAGCATTTAAATGCAAAAAAAAGCTCCTGAAGTCAGCCATTATCCGTAGTAAGAGATCCTGTTTCGAAAAGCTATGTGAGGAAGCGAACATAGACCCCTGGTGATCGGCATACAAAATTTGTATGTCGAAATTCAAAAATAAGTCGCAGCAACCTAAGAACGCATCATTTATGAAAAATGTTGTCGAAGCGTTATTCCCTACACATGCATCCATTTCCTACATTAAAAGAAACAAAGCTAAGGAGCCACCCCTATTAGTCACAGAAGACGAACTATTGGTTATTGCGAAAAAAATCAAAGCTCTAAAGCGCCTGGAATAGATGGTATACCAAATAGAGCCTTTAAAGAAGCCATAACACTTAGACACAGTTTATTTATTAACATGTACAATCGTGTATATTAGAAAAGGTGTTCCCCGATCCGCGGAAGATTCGGCGCCTGGTTCTACTCCTAAAGCCAAAAAGCCACCAGAAGAACCCTCATCATATCGACCTCTTTGCATGCTCGACACTATTGGGAAAGTGTACGAAAGCATTGTACGAAACCGCTTGGAACTAGCAATCCAAAAAGCCGGCGGATTATCAGAGAGACAATACGGCTTCATAAAAAAGATATCCACTATTGACGTACTACGAGAAGTCGTCGATATTGCGAAATGTGCAGTAAGCGGTAAAAGATGGAAAGGTGGCACAAAAAAGTATTGTGCGCTGATTACCCTGGATGTCAAAAATGCGTTCAACTCAGCAAAATGGGCAGACATAATTAAAACCCTTTATGAATTACGGGCCCCTGAATACCTCATAAACAAAATAACGAGCTATTTTTAAATCAGAAAGCTGATTTTTGAGACGGACGAAGGCACCAAGAGCTACTCTATCTCAAGTGGAGTACCACAAGGCTCAGTGTTAGGCCCACCATCATGGAACCTTATGTGTGACGGGGTGCTAAGAAGACAGCAACCAACAGACGTGAAACTAGTAGCTTATGCGGACGACCTCATGGTGGTAAGAGTCGCCAAACAATTAGCCGACCTGAGAAATAATTGTAATGAGTGCGTAAATGATCTACGGCACTGGTTCTCTTCTATGAGTCTGAAACTGGCGGAGGAAAAAACAGAAGTTTTACTGATAAGCACTAGGAAGATAGAAGAACGAATAGAGCTCACCATAGGGGCAAGATTACCTCGCAGCCACAATTGAAGTATCTGGGGGTAATATTAGATTCCAAATTAAAATTTAAAGCACACTTGGAGTATACTTCCGCCAAGGCAAACAGAATTTATAATGCCCTATCGAGAATGATGACCAATAGTGGCTGTGTGCGTTCCGGTCGGCGATTCTTAACAGAGAAAGCAATGAGTTCCGTAATTCTGTATGCGGCACCAGTATGGATACAGGCAATGGATATAAAAGCGTATGCAAAACAAATAATTGCAGTGCATAGGCTTTATGCAATTCGGGTAATAAGTGCTTTCCGGACTATATCAACCGACGCTGCTGAAGTATTAGCCAGCATGCCGCCCATTGACATCCAGGGAGATGAACTGGAGTCTTTATATCAATTATCAACGCCGAAAACAGTATCGGTAAAGACAGAGGAGAGAAACAAGAGTACTAAAATGTGGCAGGAGCGGTGGAATTCCTCATCCAAAGGGCGCTGGATCTATCGACTTATACCGGACATCCACTCGTGGATAGACAGACGACATGGGAACTTAGATTTCTATCTGACCCAAATACTTAGTGGATATGGATGCTTTAGAACTACCTTTTCAGATTCCACAATGACATTAGTCCGAACTGTCCGACGTGTACAGAGTATATAGAAGACTCTGAACATGTATTATTTCATTGCAATAGTTTTACGGTCGATAACTTGAATAATCAGCGAAGCGGCAGCGTTCATAATGACCAAACTGAGATCTTTTCAACAGACTAGGCGTCCGTCAGTCCGCGCAATAGAGGAGACTTAAATGTCTTGTCCCTCCCACGAAGTAATACCTAGCCAGTGGTTCCGTGGGAGAGTCCTGAGTTGAGAGTAGGTTAGGTTTAGCAGATTAAAGTTCCGCACTTCGGCTTTCGATGCTTCCCCCTACTTAAAAAAAAAGAAAAAATACTTGTCTGAGGAATATAAGGTTACATTTGGAGTGCCACAGGGATCCCACTTAGGACCTCTCCTTTTCAACATCTTTGTTAATGATATTGGCAAAAATCTCCTGTCAGAATACCTGCTCTACTCAGATGACCTAAAGATCTACAGAACCATCAAAAATGAGCTAGATGTCCAGCTGCTTCAAGATGACATTGACAAACTGTCGGGATGGTGTAATAAAAACAAACTTGACCTTAACGCAAATAAATGCGTGGTAGTCTCTTACTCGCGTTCTCACAGCAATATTGCCACCAGTTATAAACTAAACGGTCACAACCTGCAAGAATTTCCCGACATCAAAGACTTGGGCATAATCATAGACAACAAACTCACTTACTCGAAGCATATAGACAAGATCACACTCCAAGCTTTCAAGGTTCTTGGATTAATCACGAGAACAGGCAAAGAGTTTCGCAATCTATGATATGTCTATATCGTTAACTGGTTCTACCCATACTTGAGTGCGGCACTGGAGTCTGGTCTCCTCACACTGAAGTCTCAATCAACAGATTGGAGAAGGTCCAAAATAAATTCTGTAAGTCTCTATACTTTCATACAACCTTGAGGTCGCAGGTACTCTAAACTGATGATATTCGTTCACACTATAAAATCAACAGCCTAGCTACACGTCGTCAAATCGCTGACCTAGCCTTTTACTTTAAGGTTGCTAACAACCTAATTGATGCCCCAGAGATTCTTGGTAGTTTTGAGTTTGAGACAATCACGGAAACTTAAAACAACAAAGACACAGAAGAACTACGTCTTCCACGGACCTCACAACAGGATTGCTAACCATGTAAATTCACTTCACCAGAACATCGATTTCTATGGAGGCTCCCTCAGTTCATTCATCAATAATATAAAGGACAAACTCCTTCCATACCATTAATTTGATCGCTGTAATACAATTGCCCTTATTATTATATTTTTTCTCTTTTTTTTTTGCTTATAAAAGTAATTGTTGTATATTGCCGATTGGCATTATTTTGTGAAATAAATAAAAAAATAAATTCGAAGAAAATTCAGGAACGAAAATTGGATATAGATTTAAAAAAATTAGATATAGAGTTAAATAAATATAGAAACTGATGAAAAATAAAAGGTGTAATAATTAGAAAATAAAGAAAGCCACTCTTTCTGTACGAAATTGAAAAATATATGGCAGTTAGCTTACTTCTTTAGGTTTCGTAAATATGAACTTATATAAGGAGTTATACTATGTTCGGACCGACATTGAAAACATTTTGAAAACACATTTGTATGTTGTGGAATCTAACAGCCCTATTCTGAAAAAACCTCTCAACCGAGTTGAGAGGAAAAATTTGAGAGATTTTTTGTGAGGCATATTTTGTGAGGCTATTCTTGCTCAAACCTCATAAGAAAAAAACTTAAAAAAGTCACCACGTGAGGTAAAAAGCTTTTTGCTGTCAAACAGCTGTTTTAATAAAAATAAGCAAACACAAATGGATAATCAGCATATGTAAGTAATTTTGCAAATTTTATATATATATATACATATATAGCCTCGCTGTCAGAGGTTATGGCTAAATTGTCTGAAAAAATAAACAAGTAATGATAAAAATGTAAAGAAATAAAAAAAATGAAATAAAATAAAATTAATTATTTAAACATACATATGTAGATGCCTTTTAATTCATTCTTAGAGGAAGTAAAATGTACAGAGACAGTAAGTAACTTACATATATGTATGTATATACTAATATTTATAGTACAAAACGCCACTGGAAATATATATCTGAAACATCCTGCGCGCTTGAAGGGAAATAAATTTCACTGCCCTTAACATCCACAATTAATTTCGAAATAAAGTGCAGAGCTCTAAACACAGAGGACTGACTCATAGAGAGCATATAACTATTACCAATGCATTTTTGGTAAGAGCCAAGCCCGTAAAAATACAAACACGCCAGGAAACGCAGATCAAAAGATATACTCGACTTCTGCACATCATGCGGCACCAATTCACCTATAAGTACTTTACATGGCGATTTTGGGAATCGAAATGTATTTATAAATGTTGTGTCTTGCATAGTAAAATGATCGCTTTTGTCTCGTAAACCCTACAAAATTTTTCTTACCACCCGATCCCTTCTCCTCAACAATTGTCGCATACGCAAAGAACAGTTCCTCCATGCTAGTTATAACACTCAAATATTTTTTAAAAAATGTCAAATATTGATGTAAAACAAAACAAACACAGATGCTTTGTATTATCATGGCTGCTTTCACACGTCACCGATATTTGTGATAATAGTGAGCATTTGAGCTTTTGAATTTTCGCCAGCATACGGAAAACCTCACAAATAACAAAAACATCACTATAGTGAGGTTGGTGATTTTTGTGAGGGCATGAGAATCGGGCTGTAAGTCGTTCGGACCGACAACCCTGCAAGACGGAGGTAACAGATTGCACAAACACATTGAAACATTTTCAGCTGTTCACTAACATTGTTACATATTCTGGAATTTTCAATTGAATGGGAGATTACGCATGTAAGATAGAGAAAAACTAGCGAAATTCTAAACATATTGTAATGTTAATTTGCTAGAATAGGATAGACGAATACCTAATTTTTCAAGAAGAAGAAAACGAAAAGCGCAGTTTATTTTGGACTTTAAAGAGGTTAGTTTGTTATTTGATAATTTGATATTTTATAATTAATTTCTTATATGTATATTATTAATTTCTTTTATATATTATAGAGAAAAGGAAAAAGATTAAGAAGGAGAAAAGGTAAGCATTGTGAATTTAATGTTGTGTGTATAATTAAAAATTTTAATATTACAAAAATCATTTGGACCATTTGGAAAATTCAAATCTATTACGTATAACGGCACGATTCCGATTACTTTGGCGGAGGGATAAAAAAACCGAATTTCCGTATAAATGGGGTATGTGCGGATAGGGGAGCTTCTCCAGAGAAGAAATATCCAAAAATAATATAAAAATAACTTTTATTTTTTAAAATATTCACGATTAAAAGTTCAAAAATTTGCACTAATAACACATGGCATTTCTCTATGTCTCACTAAATTTTTTCACGTTTTTCACTCCGTTTATTTAAATATACACTCTAAATATTGAAATAAGTTCACATTTCACTTTTATTTTGGTATATTTTACCTAAATTTATTAATTTAAAAATCACTTAGCACACTCATCGTTGAAAAGGTTAGATTGTCTACAATTATGAGGAAAACAAGCCTTGCCACATCTTAAACAGCAAATATGTAGGATTTTTAACAATTTTTCTTTGTGTGCTTTTTCGCGTGATTCTTTTTTCTATAGTAACTATAAAAAATATTCTTCCTTTATATGTATACATATGTGATTTATGTGACTGAAGTACTTTCGCGTAGTACTCCTTTCTGCGTTGGCGGCCTTCGGCCGCGCTTTAAAAAAATAACACTGGTCGAGCGAATACCTGGGGTGACTGAAGTACTTTCGGCACGATTCCGATTACTTTGGCGGAGGGGTAAAAAACCGAATTTCCGTATAAATGGGGTATGTGCGGATAGGAGAACTTCTCCAGAGAAGAAATATTCAAAAATAATATAAAAATAACTTTGGTTTTTTAAAATATTCACGATTAAAAGTTCAAAAATTTGCACTAATACATGGTATTTCTCTATGTCTCACTAAATTTTTTCACGTTTTTCACTCCGTATATTTAAATATACACTCTAAACATTGAAATAAGTTCACATTTCACTTTTATTTTGGTATATTTTACCTAAATTTATTAATTTAAAAATCACTTAGCACATTCATCGTTGAAAAGGTTAGATTGTTTACTATTATGAGGGAAAACAGCAAATATGTAGGATTTTTAACAATTTTTCTTTGTGTGCTTTTTCGCGTGATTCTTTTTTCTATATTAACTATAAAAAATATTCTTCCTTTATATGTATACATATGTGTAATATGTGATTTATATGACTGAAGTACTTTCGCGTAGTACTCCTTTCTGCGATAAAATAAAAAAAATATATTGAGTTTCGTTATAAAGTGGTTATATTTTTTGGTTATCTTGCACTGATATGGAAACATAATTTGAGGTTTCGTTATAAAATGGTTAAATTTTGGTTATTATATCTGTCAGCGCTTTCCATTTATTTTTGATAATACGTTTTTTTGTATATTATAATATTATATAATATATATATATAATATTATATAATATTACTATATAAGATTACTTATTTGTTTATTAAATTAAATAAAGAACATATCCACATGAATGGGTAGAGGAATTTTTGGGAAAAAAGGCATTTCAGCGAATTTCCTTATTATCACATGGCAGCGCTCCATTTCGTCATAATTTTTAGCACTCACATGATGTTCATTACGAGTGTAAAATGTAATTTTTAAAATAAAGATTTTATTTATTTATTTATTTATAATAATTCATATAAAAAAAAAAGAGTTTTATTATATAAATACATTAACGCAGCACTGGCTACGAGGCCTTCAGCCGTCTTGTAATTCTAACTAGGTGAATAATTCTATTTGCTAAGGGTTAGTAAAGATGTAAGTTGCTTAAATATATTTTAACAAATCGTTGGTTTTTAAGAATCTATATACAATCATCACGTTTTTTTCTGAAGGTTCACTTAGTAGTTTTATGAGAGTTTTATGGGCAAATGGATGGGCTTTTACCCGATAGTAAGTGGGCGTGTGTTATGATAGTGTGTCCAATCCTTAATCGAGTATATGTCTTCATTGCGCTAGTTGGAACTGTTGACGAGTAGATTATACGATTTCCGGCTGGGTTTATGACCGCGTAGTGATGTTTAAATGTTTTCCATTCGCTTGCGTTTTTTTGATGCCTTTTGTGCTTAATAAGGTTAAGAATGTCTTGCTTGGATGAGACGTAGTATGTTAAGGCAGGAGTTCTGGCTACATTTTTCGCAGCGAGGTCTGCAAAGTGGTTGCCTGTAATACCAGCATGGCCAGGGATCCACATTACTTGGATTTTCTGAAGGGCACCAATGACCGCGTCCCTGATAACTTCTATTATGGGATTGCGATTGGAAGGAGACGTTATTGCAGACATACACGATTTGCTGTCTGTACAGATGAGGAACTTTCCTTTAGTCTTTTATGCGTAATTAACTGCATAAAGGATAGCAGATTCTTCAGCGGTAAATACAGAGCTCGTTGAGGGAAGAAGCCAATTGCAAATAATTTATCCTGTGGCAGTGACAACTGCTAACGAAGTGGAATCGATGGACTTGGAGCCATCCGTAAACAATAACTTCCAGCCATTATTTGTGTAATTAGATTCCAGTTCAGCAAAGGTTTGTTGAATGACTTCGTTTGGTGTGTTTTGCTTGGACAAAAACATAAGCTTATTCTGTAGTATTTTATCATTGATCAGACGGGGAGGATGTCGAGTGGTGAATTTGCGTGTTGCGTTACGTAAAATATTATTTTCTGCAGCGAAACTTAAGCATCTCGAAATAGCCGATTGTATTCTTGGAATTTTTAAATTAAAAATTAATCCTAGTATTTTCAGCTGTGTTTTACATTCGATGTTAGTTTGGTTGTGGGTTAGTGAAATACCGTTGCAATTTTGCTTCCTACATACATGAAGGATATGTGTTTTGTCTAAGGAAAGTGAAGCACCAGACTCCAGTGACCAAGTCTCAATTCTGGCGAGTATATTAGTAAATAAGGATTGAGCTAAATTAACGTCAGAGACTTTTGTGTAGATTAGGACATCGTCAGCATAGATCTGGTGCTCAACTCCTTTGTAATTTTTTATCATCCTACTAATATCATCGAAAGCAATGATAAAAAGGAGGGCTGAAAGAGGTGAGCCTTGCGGCGTACCATTAGAAAGCGGGAGTGTTGAAGAAAGAAAACCATTTACGTTGACTTTGAGTTTTCTGTTTGTGAGAAAGTTAGTAATAAAACGTATCATATTCTGGCCTATTTTCCATTTTCTTAGTTGACGAATAATAATATGGGCTCCAATTTTGTCGAAAGCTCTGTGAAAGTCCAGAGATAGTACGGACACGTGGTTTTTGCTGGACAAAGCGTTAGTAATGAAGTAGTCTAGTTGGATTAAAGCATATAACGTGCCTTGACCTTTTTTGTAGGCGACTTGATTCGGTGATATGAACTTGTTTCGCTGAGCATACCACATCAAGCGGTTAGCCACGATCTTTTCCAAAATTTTGCCCATACATGGAAGGAGGGAAATCGGCCTATAGTTAGCAAGTTCATCGGAGGATTTGTGTGTTTTAAGTATTGGTATGACACAGGACGTTTTCCAAAATTGTGGGTAGACACCAGTATTGAAAATTTTGTTATAAAGCTTTACTAATCGGAGCTTGAGGCTTTTTGGCATATGTCTGATAATTGGATAAGAAATTTTATCTTGCCCCGGGGACTTACCCTTAACGGTAGATGCAATGAACTCGAATTCAGACAGTGAAATGCTGGTTTCTATTTGTTTAGCAGAAAAAGAAAGAGGGGAGACAGAGTAGGAAGTGTCGGACAGTGTGGTGGTTTTAGAGGTTTGAAACTGTGTGCTGAATGAAATATCTGAGCTTGTTTCAGAATAGTGGTTTGCAAATAACTCGGAAATAATATAAAGATTTCTTCGTCAAAATGACTGTTAAAAGTGTAAAATGTGGATTTATTTAAAAGTTTATAGTTTAATTCAATTAATTTGAAATGAAAAATGTGAGTAAAGTGTGTTTAATGTGGTAAAATAGCTTGTTGAAATGTTCGAATTTTGGGAATTTTTGAACTTTAAGGTCGAATATCTCGTAAACTAAGCGTTTGCGGTACCTATGATTTATTTTTTAATAAGGAGGACTTCCTCTTTCCAACGGTACCTTCAAATTGCGGCGCCAAAGTAATCGGAATTGTGCCCGTATAACAAACAAATAAGAGAGTAAGTTTTAAATTATTAAAGTTAAATAGTGCATATTTAATTCAAATAGTTGTTATAGATAGTGAATTTTTGTGAATTATGTAATTTGTGCGTTATACATATCTACATATATGTAAATGTAAAAAATTTAAAATCTAAATTGAAACGAATTGTCCGGTTACAATTATAATTGTGTAGAATTTAGAATTCCCAGGATTTCGGGAATAAAATAGGTATGGTCGGATAGAGGAGGTTCTGCAGATCAATAGTGTAATCCTTTAATTGATGTTAAAAAAAATAATTGAACAATAAGTTAATATTATAAAACATAAAAATGCGAAATATAAGTGTAAAATTAATTTTAAATCGAAAAATACGTTCTTCGAATAGTGGTAATTTTCAGCTTTAAACGCAAATATCTCGAATATTCCCGCGAGTATATGTATATTTACTCTTGAACTGAAGAACCTCCTCTATAACTAAAAATGTTCACTTGTTCGTTTAAGATATCTGTTCGTATGCAGAATATCTAAATTTGTTTAAGATAAAAACAACATTAGTGTTTCATAATGAATAAAAGTGAACATAGTTCGAATATGCATACACGCATTTCTGCTCCGAAGCATGATTTTAAAAATTAAATTAAAATTAAAATATCATTAATCATCACCTTTTTTATGATTTTTCATAGAATGAATTTCGATGACCTCGTGGAAGAAATGTATTCCGAAGTTGAATGCTCACAACCATTGAGCCCCCATAGAGGTTGTATTGAACATAAATATTTTTAATGTTTTAATAATATTTTTTTTTACAGATAAAGTGTTTAAAAAAATATCTTACAACCTCGTTTGCGCTCCTCGAGTAGAACCATGACAAATTGTGGTACCGTCACCATCTTCTGGCGGCCATGCAGGTATAATGTATTATTATATAAATGTATGTATTAGTATTTGCTTTATAAAAATACATTTATGTTTTTCAGATATAATCAAAAAGCTGGGTGCCATTGAGACCCGACTCACTGCCATTAAAAAGTCCCCAACAGACAAAGTAAGTAACGCAGTATTACATTACCAAATTAAAACAGAAGCTAATTTTTATAATTTAATTTTCTAGATGCCAGAAAAGGCCGAGTGCAAGCACAAAGCAAATTATTGCGCGAATGCCGCGTCATAGCGGCAAAGATGCATCATTCGATTATCCGCATCACCCGTGACTTAGAGGACGAACATTACGTGGAGTTCGCTTCGAAACTGCCTATGTCACCGGAAGAGCACGTATTAGTTTTAAGTTATACATATAAATTAGTTTTAACTTGCATATATTAGTTTTAAGTTGCATATATTAGTTTTAAGTTGAAGTTTCTAGTTTTATGCAATAATAATAGGCATATTATTAACTAAATATCTGATTTTGATTTTATTATTAAATAAAGCAAAATAATAAAAAAACTGAATTTTATTTAAAATAATTGAATTTGCTAGAAGTAACAAATGGGTAACAGATAATCTTGTTACTGCTTCTTTTTGCTAACATGCTTATATGTTATAGGTAACAAACTGATAACGAAAATAATAACACTAACAGATATTCGGGTAACAAATACTTTTTGTTATCCATAACACACAGGTAAGCTAAGCGCTAACAAAAGAATTTGTTACCCGTAACATACTGTGAAAAGATTTGCTAACAAATGCATGCATTCTGTTAGAACAACGCAGCATGCGATATTTGCCATTGGTTAGAGCAAGAAAACCATTGAACATCAAATAGCTGTGTTATTTTTTTCCCACTCTCTGAACAAAAATAACAAATATTTTAACGAATGCAAAAGTGAACAATAACAAGTCGCTTACACGTTTGCTAACAGCTACCCGTCTTGCAGGGAATGTGTGTTTTCGATGAGTTTTCACTGACAACTATCAATAGCGGCATTCTCTTGCTCTTGCAAGATTGCACGAAGACACAAAATTCAAAAATCCTATACCGACATATGCAAGGCCAAGAGAGCACCATTGCAGAACATGGTTTTTGGTCTGACATATTTATAGCCATTGCAAATAATTTTCTGCGTGTGTTTGTTGTTGTGCCGTTGCACCAAGAGGAAAATTCTGCAATTTCTGCACCGTGCAAGGTTTTGCAAGAGCAAGAGAATCCCCTAGAGAATATCAAGCGACAGCTGTTTTTGTATATGGAATGTAAACAAATATCAGGTGAAATTTTAGGGCCGGCAAAACATGTCTTCCAAAAACATCGATTAAACTAGAGCAGGCACCGATTATAATGAGTGGAATGTAAGTTTTCAGGTAGTTTTCAGCGAAAACTGTGTTTTCGTTTGACACATTTTACATGGACGAAAACACAAGTTTCCGTTCGAAAACCAGTTTTTCTCACGAAAACCTAATACTACAATGTGTGTGCCTATGTTCTATAGGTTTCCATCTGCTAAAAAGGTTATAGTCGATAAAAAAAAGTATAAGCTCATAAGATGTTATGCAATATACAGCAAACAATAAACCAGTTGGAACATAGAATATGACTTTTATCGTTCTTAATACGTATCCTTAATTCTTTGAGGCTGTCAAAACGTTCTTTTAGAATACCAAAGCAATGTTCAATCCTTCATTACGCTTTGAATAGTCCATTAGTTGTGAATTAGATCGAAATGGCGTGATAAGAGTGATCAGCAAGCAGAATCTATTGCAAACTATTGAGAAGAAGAAAAAGTAAACCTTCCTGAGTGGAGAGATCACTAGTACGAAACGTGCGAGCATCGTCTACACCATGGTATAGAGGAGTAGGGAAAGTCCCATTCACCGTAGTAAAAGAGCAATTCACAGTCCTTGACCTCCCTCCAGTGTACGTTTACAATAAAAACATCATGGCCACCTCTGGTGAATAATAGCCTTGACAGACGGCAGCGTTAATCCGGATTAACTGCGCACTTAATCAGATCCAAATTTGTAGGTGACAGATGGCAGCTATGCGAGTTTGAAACTCTCATAAACAGCTCATTGTCCTTTTTATAATATTTTCAATGAAAATTGATAGAAGATAAACATTACGGTTGTTAGCCGACCAATTTATACCAAACCATTTTTTATTACAAAAGCATATCAACACATTATTTTTAAAACTGCATCATAACATAGAAGTTTTATTGATATTATATTGAGAATTTGATAAACAGCTGTCAGGGTTGCTTGTATTTCATTCACAATAGATGAAAATTGGCCATTTTTAACAATGTTGCCAACGAAAATCTCACAAACTCCCTAAAATTTTGAGAGTTATTTTTGGATTCAGCAACGGAGTTAGCTGTGGTAACTCCTGAATTAATCCCGAAAAATGCAATTAATCTGGTTTAACGCTGCCGTCTGTCAATGCTGGCGAGAGGTCAAAACGGGTTGCAGAAAGCGAAAATGTTATAATATTAAATTATAAATTATAATTATATAATATAAATACTATTTTCAATTTTTGTTATAGAGTAAAGTTTATAGCTGTTATCAAAAAAATTAATTATACCTTCATGATATAGTATATGTAAGATAAATCAAAAGATAATTATAAAAGCTATGTTTCCTATATTTTAAGTATACATTTTTGTAGTCACAAACTACATACACGTTTTATATGTCAGAATTTAGCTATACGCCGGCGATCAGGAATCTTACTCGTTCCCAAATGGAGTGTTTGACCATCCTAACAGATTTACCATATTATTTTTTAGTTCTAAGCTAAGTTTTTGAATAAAAATGATTCTTAAAGGAATTTAAATTAGCTTACGCAACACTATTTTGCCATGCTCAATAGAAATACTGGCATAATATTTGAAAATATTCAAACGGAGGGATGGTGCATTTTAAAAGTAAGTAATTTAAGTTTTAATATAATTATTACATTATTATTATTTTCACAGATCAATTTCTTTCCCGTTCCCGTTCATATCGATTGACAGGTTAGTATTCTATAAGCTAAATTAAAGCCAAATACAAATTTAAACTTTTTTACAGAAGGAAAATGCCTCGCATGTGCGTGTAGAAATGTAAAGGCTCGTTACGCCTGCATAAATTTCCTGGGGAGCGAGAAATGCCCAGGTAAGTATAATATTTAATTTTATTTTCTTATTTATATATGTAATCATTAAATGGTATTGCACAATTTTTTGATCATACGTTATTTTGCATATTGGGTGCATATGTATGTATATAATAAACACTTCAACACAGTGAAAAATTCATTAACGAATAAAGGTCAACACGTATAAGACTCAAGGGGATTGTACTAGTGTATTTTGAATATGTTCATCAAATGCCAATGGAAAAAATAACGAATTTAAGGCTGTTTTCTTCGTTAGGTTAATAGCATTTGTCAGTTCTAGTGAAAAAGAAGTGCTTTACCGAAAGAAGGGATCTTGGTTAAGTTTAAGTTCATCTCTTTTATATTTATACCCTGAACAGGGTATATTAAGTTTGTCACGAAGTTTGTAACACCCAGAAGGAATCGTCGGAGACCCTATAAAGTATATATATAAATGATCAGTATGTCGAGCTGAGTCGATTTAGCCATGTCCGTCTGTCTGTATATATACGAACTAGTCCCTCAGTTTTTAAGATATCGTTTTGAAATTTTGCAAACGTCATTTTCTCTTAATTTTTCGGAACGGCCGATATCGGACCACTATAACATATAGCTGCCATATAAACTGAACGATCGGAATCAAGTTCTTGTATGGACAACTTTCACATTTGACAAGATATATTCACGAAATTTGGTATATATTATTTCCTAAAGCAACAATGTAATCTCCGAAGAAATTGATCAGATCGGTTATTTATAACATATAGCTGCCATACAAACTGAACGATCGGTATCAAGTTCTTGTATGGACAACTTTCACACTTGACAAGATATATTCACGAAATTTTTTATATTTTATTTTCTAAAGCAACAATGTAATCTCCGAAGAAAATGTTCAGATCGGTTGACTATAGCATATAGCTTCCATACAAACTGAACACATATGTAGTTACTAACAGAAATGCACCTGTGAAGGGTATTTAGCTTCGGTGCAAGCGAAGTTAACGTTTTTTCTTGTTTTTTTGGGATTGTGAATGCATGCATACTTCCTATCACATTTATAATATTATTATATTGATTTATATTATTAAATGAATGATGGATATGAATGTGTGTACTGCAATCCTCGTATTCCGGGTTTATTATGAATATTTAATAATAATATTAATAATATAATATTATAGATATTCGGTTTGAATTAATAATTAAATGTTGAAAATAGTAAAAAACAAGTAAGGAAGGCCTAAGTTCGGGTGTCACTGAACATTTTATACTCTCGCATGATAAAGTGATAATCGAGATTTCATTATACGTCATTTACATATTTTTCAAATACCGTATTTTTGTAAAGTTTTATTCCGCTATCATCATTGATTCCTAATGTATATACTCGTATTATACAGAAAAGGCATCAGATGGAATTCAAAATAGCGTTATATTGGAAGAAGGCGTGGTTGTGAACCGATTTCACCTATATTTTGTACATGTCATCAGGGTGTTAAGAAAATATTATATACCGAATTTCATTGAAATCGGCGTAGTAGTTCCTGAGATATGGTTTTTGGTCCATAAGTAGGCGAGGCCACGCCCATTTTCAATTTTTAAAAAAAGCCTGGGTGCAGCTTCCTTCTGCCATTTCTTCCGTAAAATTTAGTGTTTCTGACGTTTTGTGATATTCGGTTAACGCACTTTGGTTATTATCCGATTTCTTCCATTTTTGAACTGTATATGGAAATGCCTGAAGGAAACGACTCTATAGAGTTTGGTTGACATAGCTATAGTAGTTTCCGAGATATGTACAAAAAACTTCTTAGGGGGCAGGGCCACGCCCACTTTTCCAAAAAAATTGCGGCCAAATATGCCCCTCCCTAATCCGATCCTTTGTGCCAAATTTCACTTTAATATCTTTATTTATGGCTTAGTTATGATACTTTATAGGTTTTCGGTTTCCGCCATTTTGTGGGTGTGGAAGTGGGCCGATTTTGCCCATCTTCGAAATTGATCTTCTTATGGAACCAAGGAATACGTGTACTAAGTTTCATCATGATATCTCAATTTTTACTCAAGTTACAGCTTGCACGGACGGACGGATGGACAGACAGACATCCGGATTTCGACTCTACTCGTCACCCTGATCACTTTGGTATATAAAACCATATATCTGACTCTTTTAGATTTAGGACTTACAAACAACCGTTATGTGAACAAAACTATAATACTCTCCTTAGCAACATTGTTGCGAGAGTATAAATATAAGTGTATAAAGAAACACTTATAAGCCTCAGACTTTAAGGGGCACATCTTGAGTGACCATAAAAAAATATCTACGCTACCGGGGTTTTTATACTCTCGCAACAAAGTTGCTAAGGAGAGTAGTATTATAGTTTTGTTCACATAACGGTAAGTCCTAAAACTAAAAGAGTCAGATATAGGGTTATATATACCAAAGTGATCAGGGTGACGATTGATTCCTAATGTATATACTCGTATTATACAGAAAAGGCATCAGATGGAATTCAAAATAGCGTTATATTGGAAGAAGGCGTGGTTGTGAACCGATTTCACCTATATTTTGTACATGTCATCAGGGTGTTAAGAAAATATTATATACCGAATTTCATTGAAATCGGCGTAGTAGTTCCTGAGATATGGTTTTTGGTCCATAAGTAGGCGAGGCCACGCCCATTTTCAATTTTTAAAAAAAGCCTGGGTGCAGCTTCCTTCTGCCACTTCTTCCGTAAAATTTAGTGTTTCTGACGTTTTGTGATATTCGGTTAACGCACTTTGGTTATTATCCGATTTCTTCCATTTTTGAACTGTATATGGAAATGCCTGAAGGAAACGACTCTATAGAGTTTGGTTGACATAGCTATAGTAGTTTCCGAGATATGTACAAAAAGCTTAGTAGGGGGCGGGGCCACGCCCACTTTTCCAAAAAAATTGCGGCCAAATATGCCCCTCCCTAATCCGATCCTTTGTGCCAAATTTCACTTTAATATCTTTATTTATGGCTTAGTTATGATACTTTATAGGTTTTCGGTTTCCGCCATTTTGTGGGTGTGGAAGTGGGCCGATTTTGCCCATCTTCGAAATTGATCTTCTTATGGAACCAAGGAATACGTGTACTAAGTTTCATCATGATATCTCAATTTTTACTCAAGTTACAGCTTGCACGGACGGACGGATGGACAGACAGACATCGGATTTCGACTCTACTCGTCACCCTGATCACTTTGGTATATAAAACCATATATCTGACTCTTTTAGATTTAGGACTTACAAACAACCGTTATGTGAACAAAACTATAATACTCTCCTTAGCAACATTGTTGCGAGAGTATAAATATAAGTGTATAAAGAAACACTTATAAGCCTCAGACTTTAAGGGCACATCTTGAGTGACCATAAAAAAA